>NC_143553.1:43829848-44132878 GCF_054136105.1 Typopeltis vanoorti
GTTATATTCAGGTAATGACAATCAAGGAAAAGAAGGAGTAGCCATAGTATTCAACACAAAATACGAGACTAATTTTCTTGAATGGCAGTCAGTCTCAAGTAGAGTAATGTGATCAAATATGAGAATTGGGAACTGCACAAAGAGACTTATTTGTGCCTATGGTCCCACAGAAGGCTCTACTAAGGTAGAAGTGGAAGAATTTTTTGAGGCTCTAGAGAAAGCAACTGACACAATGAAAAAGGAAAAGTTGGTCCTTGTTGGGGATCTAAATAGCAGAGTAGGAAATGATTGTGAGACATACAAAAATATTTTGGGAAAATTTGGAGAAAAGAGCAAAGCTAATAAAAATGGCAAATATCTGTGGGATTTCTGCTCAGGACATGGACTGGTTATTACTAACACCATGTTCCAACATAAAAATGTGCACAAATTCACATGGAGAGAAGAGGCTAGGAATAAGAAAAGTCTCATTGACTATGTTATTGTTGATAGTGATGTTTTCTCCCTGGTGCAGGACACCAGAGTGTACAGAGGATTTGAAATTGGAAGTGATCACTATTTAGTCTTGAGCAGGATAAAATTGAATTTCATATTCAAAAGAATAACATGTAAGAAAGTTTTAAAGCGAATAAAACTTGAGCAGCTCTTAGATGTGAACTGTAGACTAAAATACACAAAGATTATTGAAGAAAAAATGAAAGAGTTTGAGAACAGGAATCAAACCTTGGAGATTCAGTGGCAAACTCTGAAGAAAACATTGATTGATTCTGCAAGAGAGGCATGTGGTGAGGTTGTGTGCAAGGATAAAAAAATCAGAACTCCCTGGTGGACACAGGAAGTTAAAGAGGCAGTGAAGGGAAAGAAGAAAGCATATCAAAAGTTCCTGTCAAATAAGTCGGCTTGTGCTCTTAGAGAATATAGAGACAAATGCAAGAATGCTAAACACTGTGTAAAACTAGCTAAACAAAAGTCATGGGAGGACTTTGGCAAGAATATAGAAAATAAATATCAAGAAGGTGGCAAAATATTCTGGAGGTTGTTGAAGAAGCTTAGGAATGGAGGAAAGAGTTCTGTAAAAGGAGTTAGAGATGATAAAGGTGACATGAAAACGGGAGAGAAAAAGATATCCTTGAAGTATGAAGTAATTACTTTGAAAAACTGCTAAATGAAACAAGCAGTGATGACAGCACAGTTTTAAAAAACACTGACCAGGCATGCAGTCAGGAATACATATCCATACTGGAAGTAGAAAAAGCCATGAAAGGCAGCAGGAGTAGATGATATTCGACCAGAAATGCTGAAGTATGGTGGTATGAAAGTCTTACAGTGGCTGCACTGCATAGTTCAGAAAACCTGGACAGAGGGACGAATTCCCGATGATTGGAGTAGAGCTCTCATAGTACCCATATATAAAAAGGGAAATAAAACTGAATGTGAGAATTACAGAGGTATTTCCCTACTGAGTGTTCCTCGCAAGATCTATGCAAGTATACTTGAGAAACGGTTGAGAAGAATTGTGGAAGAAAAGCTTGGTGAAGAACAAGCTGGATTCAGGCCAAATAGAGGCTGTCAGGATAAGATCTTCACTTTACGACAAATAGTCGAGAAAGCATGGGAATATAACAAAGATCTGTATTTGAGTTTTGTCGATTTGGAAAAGGCATATGACAAGGTGCCAAGAGAGAAGCTATTCAATACGCTGCAGTTATATGGTGTCAATGGGGCATTATATCAAGCAATACTTAGTCTTTATTTGAGTTGTAAATCAGCAGTTAGCATTGAAGGAAGTACAGGAAGATGGTTTAATGTTAAATCTGGTGTGAGACAAGGATGTACATTATCCCCTCTGTTATTCATTATCTATATGGATCACATTATGAAGGAAAGTGGTATTAAACATATCAAAATTGGAGATGTTAATGTCAGCTCTTTGCTTTATGCGGATGATATTGTACTTCCAAATAAATCCGCTACAAGTCTGCAAGATTCTCTGACTAAATTGAATAGTTGTTGTAATAGATATGGTATGAAGGACAGCAATAAAAAGACAAAGACAATGAAAATAGGCAGAATCATTGAAAATGTCAACTGTGTTGTGAATGGAGAACCTGTGGAACAAGTAAAACATTTCAGCTATTTAGGCACAATTTTTACTGAAGATGGTAAATTAAATATAGAAATAGACAACAGAATCAGCAAAGCTGGTATGGTGGGAAGTCAATTGAATAAATTCATATGGAATAAGAGAGAAATTAGTCGTAACACTAAATTAGCTGTATACAAGACAGTGTTCAAACCAGTTTTAACTTATGGATCGGAGAGCTGGGTCAGAAGTAAAACACTTGACCAAAGACTAGAGACCACAGATATGAGAGTCCTGAGAAAGATTAGAGGCATGAACAGATGGCATCAATGGCAATATCATATTAAAAACGAGGATATTAGGAAAGAACTTGACATTGTCAGCATCCAGGAATGCGTTAGCAGAGCTAATCTCAGGTGGTATGGTCACTTAAACAGAATGGGCGAGGAAAGAGTAGCAAAGCAAGTGTTCTCTGTCAGGTTGGCAACAGTACAACCCAGTGGAAGACCAAGATATAGGTGGATTGATATGGTACAAAGTGCCTTAGACGATAGAAATATAAGATCTGATAATGTTGGAGTCTTGACAAGTAACGGACTGATTTGGAGGAAAATTGTAGATAGGAAGTTAGTAATGATGTAATTTTTTTCATGTAGTACTATCATATCCTGTACACCCCTTGAGGGTACATGGCAGGAATTTGATGATGATGATATATATGTTACCGCTAAAGCTTGAAAGCCGTTAATGTGCACATTACCTAGCTAATCTGCAGATTAACTGATTTGCTCCGTTAACGTGCGGAATCAAGAGTTTTCCGCATTTTACCTAGTTAATGTGCACAGTAATGGCTTCCGTATCGTTAAAGCTCAAAAGTTTGTTTCTCTCATTTCCTTTCGCTACTCCTTCCCCCCCCCCCCCCTCCCTCCACTTTTAGTTTGGTTTCGCCAGTGTCATATGTTTTGCAAATTCATTTCTGTAATTGTAATAATATTTTAAACTTTGATTCTTTGTATTATAGTTTTTTAATTGATTGATTCTATCAACTAATTTGTTGATTGTATTAACTTGATTCATTAGATATCGAAAAATAAATAAATAGCATTATGTTAATTTAAGCGTACAGAAACGTTGCTGTTGTTCCAGCAAAGATCTTATTTTCACTTCAACGAGTGCCTAGTAGATAATGTGCAGATTATCTAGGTAATTTGCAGATTACCTAGGTAATTTGAGAAATGAAACAATTTTCGGCACTTTAACGGATCACCCTAGTTAATCTGCACAATACCTAGATAATCTGTAGAATAACTGATTTCTGCACTTTAGCGGTAACACACACACATATATATATATTTTTTTTTTTTTTTTTAATTTTATCAGATAAGTTGTTTTTCTTTATAATTTACACATGGATTCACCTTTTCCACTTCTGTTCCTTTTTCCATAACTATATTCCATCCCAGTGCACGCACACACACACACACATTAAAAATTATGAAAGTGTATGAATACAAATACATAGCACATTCATGTCAATAGTAAGAAAGGCACACACACATCCTTGCAGGTGACTGCTTTTAGGTGGCATGTGAATATCATATGAGCGGTAAGTAAAATTTTTGTCAGAGCCATTTCTGAATAATTTACTTAACTTTGAATTTACATAAGTGGGGGTATTGCATGTATGTCCAAAAAGGAGTGTTCTGTGGATTATGGGATACACTATTAATATGAAGTGAGCAGCCACTATATACAAGTAGTCTAGTTGTGAAGCTAGTTCATACACAAATTTTGTTTGCTTACAAAAGGCCTGTTCGCCCTGGTGTAAAACGTAAAACTCAAGCTGGTATACCATCCAATCCCACAGCTACATTCATATTAAGGTTCTGTAATATGTTTTGCACCTCCATTTCATTTACTTCAGTTCCTGTATGAGCCTTTGGCTCTCTCTCATTCTTGCAATATCACCACCTGGATGATATACTCTTGCAAAGTGTTCACTTAGTAATTCTACTATTTTGACTGATTCAGTTACCTCCCAAACATCAGCATTCCTTAAAATCATTCTGCCATATACATTCTTTCTTTTACTTGCAGCGCAGCATATTGAAAGAACTGTTTGGATTCTCTTTAGTCTGCATTGCTAATTCCTTTCATAATCTGCTTTTGCCTTTCTTACCACACTAGTTACCCTTCTATGCCTTGTACTTTTCATGTGCCTGCAAGTCACCTTTCTCCTTAAATTCCCTCCATAATTGTTTCTTTTTTTGCAGCTCCAGCTTGATGATGATATTCATCTATTTAACTCCCACTTGATTTACTCTTCTGACTCTAGGTATGCAGTCTGCCATTACCTCCCTCAATACTCCTTTACCACTTCCCGTGCACTATCAACATCCAGCCCCATGCAGTTTTACATGCCACAGCATCAATTCACCAAGAACTTTGTCATCCCCTTAGTCTCTTTTCCTACAATCTTGGCAGCAACATATATTATGTTAGACTTTCTACTCTCATTATGCTTTAGTGACCACACCATCTTAGATTAGCTCTAATCACACATGCTTGTATGCTAAAATTGTCAAATTTCTTCCTAATATTCAGCATTTTCCATATGATTCTAACAATGATGCCACCTGTTCACTAATTTTCTCAGTGCACTCATGCCTGTGGTCTCTAGTCTTTCATCAATCATTCCATTTCAAACCTAACTTTCAGATCCACAAGTTGAAATCAGTTTAAACACTGTCTAGTTTAGTGTTTTGACTACTTCTCTCTTATTACATATAAATTTATTCAACTGGCTTCCCATCATAGTAGATTTATTTATTTTGTTATCCATTTACAAATTTAATTTGTAACTTCACTAAAAACTATACCTAAAAACTGCAGTGATTAACATTATTCTACATTACAGATTCTTTATTCAGGATGCAATTGATGTTTTCCAGATTAATGCATATTCCCATGTCTTTTTATTTCTGATTTTCATACCAAACCTGTTATATTAGTTATTATATTTAGTTAAAGATTCCAGAAGATGTAGATTTATTTAGGAATATAACATCATCTGCATAAACATTACTTAGTTTAATAGAAATATTAAACTAGGAGCTTAGTTTAATATTTCCAATTTTGATATCAGGTTTAATGTCACTTTCTTTCATAATGTGATCCACATAGATAACTAATAACTGTAGAATAGCATGCATTTATGCCTTACACCATGATTTTATATCAAACTATCTTCCTATACTAACTTTGAATCCAGCTTGAAGATTTAAAAATTAAGTAAAGATCGTTATATATTGTTCTTTCTGTACAATGTCCCATTTACACCATACATGTTTTGAACTTTTCTTTTGTACTTATTATATACTTTTTCAGATCTACAAACTTAACTATAGCTCTTTCTTATATTTCTTAACTGTTAAAGTAAAAAATCTGATCCTAACAACTCTATTTTTGCCTGAACTCTGCTTGTTCTTCTCCATGTTTCTCTTCTATAATTTTTCTTAGTATTTTTTTTTTTTTTTTTAGTTTGCTTGCTCTATATTCTTGGTTTCATCCTTTATTCAAGTGTAAGCAAACAAAATTTGCATGTGAAGTCACTTCACAACTGGGCTACTTGTATATAGAGGCTAATGACTTCACATCAATTGCTTTAGTAGACCATAATGCAAGGCGCATATATAATGATGCATTATAGGAAGAGCCATTACTCAGACCAGTTTCGACCTTCAAGGTAGTAACAAAAGTTATTATGGGAGTTCTTATAGGATACATGAGAAGAAAACTTACAGTATATGAGAAGAAGGCATTCTTGAAGATTATGGAGAAGCATATTAGTTGAAACTAGTTTTTCTCATCTGGAGAATGAAGAATGAGTGGAATGGATTACCTGAGGTGGTTGAGAGTGCTTGTTAAGTGAAAGCATTTAAGGAGAGGTATGATAAGCACTATATGAATAATAGTTAGTTAGTTTGGGAATTCTACAATGAGTTTTCAGACTCCACTCCAGAAATGCATAGATAATAATAATAAAACAATTTAAAATCTCCTGAAGGTATTTCAACTCACCTGTTGGATTATACTTATCAATCAGTGAATTTGGTGCACAACTAGATCCAAAAAATCCAGCTGCTGATTTAATTAAATTGTTACAATCCCTAACATCTAGTGTTTCTTTCGATACTAAGGTCGACATGGGAATTACCCATCCTGCCATTTGTCCAACTCCAGGAAAGCAAGCCTTTTTACCAATTAGCTCATCAAGAGATCCAATATGAGATGATGCTTTTATAACCGCAACCGTATAATAACCGCTTGATTTTTCTATCAAAATAAAAAAATATATATATATATATACACACACACACACATTATTGCAAATTAAGATGTATTATGTATCAAAAGTTTTGGTACAATTTTAATTTAATAAATTACACATCATCTGGTCTGAAGAGACCAGATGATGTGTAATATATATCTACTCTATATATATATATAAAAAGATAAGCCGAAATTTGAAACGTTTTTATGTCACATTTTTTGTCTTACCGGCTTAACATCCCGGAACTTGGGGATGTTAGGCACCATAGGTGACGGGGGGGAGCCCCCCCAAGCATGCATGCATGCACACACACACACACACACACACACACACACACACACACACACACACACACACACAGGGTGTCCCAAAATTCATGCAAGAAGTAATTTTGATAGAAAACACAGGTTTTTAATTAAAAATTGTAATTTCTTATTCATTCATAAAGTATACAGTATAGGGTTATGCATGGAATAGCATATCGGATAAATGTCCTCCACGGCTTTGCTGGAACATACGCACTCTTTTGTCGAAATTTTCCATGACCGTTTTGCATAAATGTGGCTGAATTTCGTTGATACAGCGCTCAATTTCCTCCTTCAAGGCGTGGGTGGTCATGGGCTTATTGGCATAAACCTTAGACTTCAAAAAACCCTAAAGAAAAAAGTCCAACAGTGTTAAGTCACATGATCTGGGCAGCCAATTCTGATCACCAAAACGGGAAATTACATGACCAGGAAATGACTCGTGCAGTAACTGAATTGTTTCTCGGGCTGTATAGCATGTGGCACCGTCTTGTTGAAACCACATGTCGTCCACATCCATATTTTGCAATTTAGGCACAAAAAAATGGATTATCATGTTGCGATAGCAAGTACCATTAACTGTTATTGCCTTACCAGCCACATTTTCGAAGAAGAATGGACCGATGATGCCTCCAGCCCCAAATCTGCACCAAACAGTGACACGCTGTGGATGCATTTGTTTCTCAACAATTACTCGTGGATTTTCTGAACCCCAAATACGACAATTTTGTCGATTAATGAAGCCATCAAGATGAAAATGAGCCGCATCGCTGAAGATGATTTTGTTCGAAAAATAAGCATCCACTTGTTGTTGTTCCATAATCCATTCAACGAACTCTATTCTCTGTGTGTGGTCAGTAGGCTTCAGTTCTTGAGTCAATTGAACTTTGTAAGCATAAAGATGCAAATCTTTCATGAGAATACGCTGTAGAGAGCTTCTCGAAATGCCCAATTCAAGACCACGGTGCTGAATTGATGTTCCTGGACTCTCAGCAACACTCTCACGAACTGCTTCGATGTTTTCTGTTGAATGATTTGTTGAAGGACGGCCAGAGTATAAGATCACTAATTGATCCAGTTTCCTTGAATTTTTTAATTAATCTTCTCACAGTTGATGAAGCTAAATCACTATTCCGACCATAGTTTGTACGAAAATTGCGAACTGTAGCTGCCAAACCTTCATTATTTTTAAAATATTGCTCAACAATGAAAATGCATTGTTCTTTCGTGTAGCGCTCCATTTTTAATAACCCTGAACTGTCAGCTGTCACGCTGTCTTTTTTTTCTCATTGGCAACACTTTACCGCACAAATGGCGCTAAATTTAAATCTTGCATGTTTGGGACACCCTATATTCTCTATATATATATATATATATATATATATATATATATATATATAGAGAGAGAGAGAGAGAGAGAGAGAGAGAGAGAGAGAGCACAAAAATGTTTTTCAAGGTACAGTACCTCAGAATTTCTTTTGGAATGCATTAAAGTATTTATCACGTAAAGAAACCAAATACCAGAGGATTAGGATGAAAAGTAATGCCTACTTCTTTCTCCTTGCATTCTCAATATTTTATAAAAGTTTGAAAACTTTTGTATTTCAACAAATATAAAATTATCGTTACTATTATTTTGCAGATTTTTAAGAATAACCAACCTGTGATGTATACATGCAGCAATAGTTCACCACTGATTTCTTAATGAAATAAAGGAAGAAAAAAAAGCTTTATCAGAAATTATTGCTATTAGCAATGTCAAAAGATGGACTAACAAAATAAAAATGGAAGAATATACTTTAGAAAATTACCCTAAATCAGGCAGACATCAAATGTCAAAACTGATAACTAGATTCATTACACACTGCCAATCAAGTATCATGGAAACTTATGAGAGAGAGATGACTTGATATTTCCTTGGAACTTTTAAATCCACACAGCTTACTGTAGACCTGAAATGGCTGTTAGTCTCTAGAACAAAGTTCTTGAATTATCTAACCTTTACCAGACCAGGTGCTATATGTTTACAACTTTTGGAAGGCAAGAGTGTCAGAAGTGTACACGTGTGAAGGGGAACTAAAAACCTAACTAATTTTTATGAATTGTTTTTTTTTTTCCCCCTCTCTCAATCCTATCTGCTACTTCAAATGTGGTTATTGAGTGAATGGGCGATGTATGCTGGTAGTGTAAACTACTAGAAGGGCCACCCTAAGTATGAAAACCAAATCAACATGCCTGGCTAAAGCAGGGAGAATCAGTAAGTAGGTGCAACCTGCTTGTATGATACAAAAACTAAGCACTCAAAGAAACAGTACAAAATGTAGCTGGACTGTATAGATGGATTTGATCAATAAAGAACAATGGAAGATAGTGAGGAGTGGAAGATGGAACATTACTTACTTAAATCAAGAACAAGAATTAATTCAAGAACTAGATAAAAAATATAAAAATAAGCTTGCATATGAGAAACAAAAAGGAAAGGTAAAGGAATGTATAAATTAAATAAATATCACCTATCTTTCAGTAGAATAGAGAAACAAAAAGCTAAAGCAGATATAGAAATAATACTTAAAAATTTTCAAAATGAAATAAAAGAATGGGAATATGTATCTGAAAAAATATTGAGAATAAAAAAATTGCAAAATAAAACTAAATATAATCAGTGCCTAGCTATGAAGAAGGAAAGCTAAAAACAAAAAACTGAAGAATTTTATGAAATACTACAGAAAACCTGTAAATATATATGTATTATCAGATGAAATAATAATAATAATGGTAGAAGACTTAAAATGCAAGGACTGGAAACAATGTAATGCCAGGAACATGTCAGTATGAAACAACCGAAAATTCAAATGTCAGTTTTGTTCAGATAACAACAAATTTAGGATACATAAATCTTTCTTTAATCACAAGAATCAGCACAAAAGAACAGAGGAAAAATGTCTTCTATAGATTTTTTAATAACAAATAGAACAGTCAAAGCATGAAATCTGGAAGAAGGTACTGTTGGAGGCAGCACAAGATAAATAATAGTAACAATCAGTTGCATGGGAAGTATAAAAAGTAGGCTAGCAAAGTGACTCAGGTTGCCTTCCTGGTGACCTCAGGGGTTTTTCCAATGTGCAGCACGTAGAAGGAACAATGATCATGGTAAATGATGCTGATGGACAAAGATGGAAGATTGATGGCTGCTGCAAAAGACAGAGGTATTTGGTGCACAATTCATAAGGATGTTTCATTCTCATTAGTGTGACATCACGAGAAGCTGAAGTGTAAAGGAAATAGGAGAGGATAGCTCACTTTTGAGTGAGCAGGAGGAATTAAGTAAGCTTGAAGTCAATAGGGTTTTGTGACATATCACTGTATCTTAAGAGAATGTGCCAGGGAGCTGGTAGGTATAATAAGAGCCTAACAACAGCACAGGTCCCAAGAGAGTGGAAAGAAGGTAAAATTATGGTCTTGTTTAATCCTTTATCTAAGTGTAAGCAAACAAAGTTTGCATATGAACTACCTTCGTGACTAAGTTACCTGTATATGGAGACTTCACATTTTATTTATCGTATGGCTATTACATCACAGGAAAAAGAAACATATACAGTGTCAGTGACAGTTATAACAATATGTATAAAAAATCTAAACTCAACCTCTCTAAATATATGTTTATAGTACAAACACATTAAATATACAAAACACCAGTAGAAAAATTACAAATATGAAAATTAAGATTCTTCTATCAGTCAGATATTACAAGTTTATATATAAGTTATTAATCCAGTCAATAGTCGCAAGTGTTGGAACTAGGAAATCGTGTTCCTCTCCTTTGTATGCTCTCAATGAGCATTCTTGGCAAATATGGCAGATGGTCTGCTTCTCGCTTCCAGTCACATTGTGGGGAACAAATTTGCACTTGTAAAAAAAAGTCTGCACATTGACCGTGGTTAGTCCTTAGCTGATTTAGAGTAATCCAAGTTTTACGGGAAAAGTCACATCTAGGTGGTTGTTCTTCAATGCAGGGAAGGTCCAGATTTGCAGATCCAGACCCGGATCTGCAAACACCCCCCATTGGTGTCTCCACTCTTGATTGATGTCAAAATTATCCTCTAACAGGAGGATATCTCGATTTCAATCTATTTATTAAATTTGAAGCATCTCTATGCACTGGAAGATAAGGGTTTTCCTGGATCTTTCTATACTCCCTGCATAAGGCGTTGACTCTTCTTAACGGTGGAGGAGGAATATGGCTTAAAATAGGGAGCCATTCTATAGGAGTACCCTTCATTGTCCCTGAAATAAGATGCAAAGTATTATTGAGCTGTTTGCCAACCAAATGGTTGTATGCGTGCTGTTAATCCACACTAGAGCTCCATATTCAGTGATGGAAAATACAAGACCGAGAGCTGAGCATCTAAGCGTCATTGCAGAAGCATCCCAAGATGTTCTGGCTGAATTATATTGTTGAGAGTCTTGATTTTAGCCGATGTCTTCGTGAGGTGTTTCTTAAATGTCAGAGATCTTTCAAGAGTTATTCCCAAGTACTTTTGGAGTATTATTGTGGCAAAGAAGTTGTCCATTAAGGTAAACCTGAAGTTCTCTATTGGTAAGTTTGTTATTAAGGTAGAAGCAGCAGGTCTCAGACTTGTTGGTATTCGGTAGAAGGAGCCAATTCCTGAAATATCTACCAAGGAAGTCCAGATCAGCCGTCAGTGTTGTCTCTGTAGTTTCTATTGAGCCACTACTTGTTGCCAGAGCCCAATCATTTGCATATCCAAATTTCCTGGATATGGTATCTCGCACGTTGGCAATCATACTCATCAAATTCCTGCCATGTACCCACAAAGGGTGTACAGGATATGATAGTACTACATGAAAAAATTATATCATTACTAACTTCCTATCTTCAATTTTCCTCCAAATCAGTCTGTTACTTGTCAAGAATCCAACATTATCAGATCTTATATTTCTATCGTCTAAGGCACTTTGTACCGTATCAATCCACCTATATCATGGTCTTCCTCTGGGTCATTTTGCTGCCAACCTGGCAGAGAACACTTGCGAAGAGAAACGGTGCTTGAATTTCACACAGTTAGTTTTCCGCAACTTCCTACCAATATGGTAGTGAATCTGTCGTCACTAAGTGTGAAACCCGAAGCACTCGATGCCCTCGCATGTGGCCATAACTTCGCCATTGCACCCAAAAGAATACCGCTGAGGATATCATGATACGGATTGAACGCGGGATCCGACACCTCCCAAGCCACATCGCCAACGATATTAGACTGGATGTAGCTTGTGTTCTGACTAAAGCCAAACCACCTAAAACCAACATGCCCAGTAAAGAAATTAAATCTCTATTAGAATTAAAGAAAAACAAGAAAATAATAATCACCAAAGCTGACAAAGGGAATGCCACAGTATTGCTGAACCAAAAAGATTACACAGGTAAACTGAAATCTCTATTGTTAGATCGTGCCACTTACCTCCCTATCGAATACAATCCCACCAACTCACAAATTAGAAAACTCCACAGGCTCCTTAAGAAGGTCACTTCTTGGCCTGTGGAAATCACCACCAAACTAAAACCATGTAACTCCATACCCCCCCCCCCATATTTATGGACTCCCAAAAATTCACAAGGAAAATGTGCCATTACGTCCCATAGTGGATGGCATTGATTCCCCCACATACAAACTAGCTAAACATTTGGCCAAAGCTCCACTATACTGGCAACACACCTTCATACATAAAAAAACTCAGCCCACTTCAAAGCCAGCATAGAAAACCTTACACTCAAACACACTGACATAATGGTCAGTTTTGATGTCTCCTCCTTATTTACGAATGTCCCTCTCAAAGAATCCTTAGACTAATCCAAGCTAAATTTCCTCCCGATATCACAGACCTATTTCAGTTCACAATGAACTCAGGCTACTTTGTTTGGCAAGGAAAATTCTACAAACAAATAGAGGGGACAGCCATGGGTTCTCCACTCTCCCCACCCTTGGCCAACTTTTATATGGAGACATTTGAATAGCAAACCTTGAACTCTGCCCCACAAAAACCAACCATTTGGCTTCGCTATGTAGATGATGTATTCGCTATTTGGCCACATGGCTCCGATGCACTCCTCTCCTTCTTAACACTCTTAAACAACCAACACCCCAGAATCAAATTCACCCTGGAAGAGGAAAAAAACAACTGTATTCCGTTCTTAGACACACTGGTCACCCGCCAGCCTGATGGAACCTTGGTTTTCTCAGTATATAGAAAACCCACCCATACAGGCAGATACATTCACCAACAATCCCCCCCCCCTCACAACAATATGGAGTCATTAAGACACTACACAACAGGGCTAAACTTATCTGCTCAAATGACAATGCCCTAACCACAGAATGAAACCACATCCTCAACACGTTCTCAGCTAATGGCTACCCCCCCAAAAAAATACAAAAAATATTAAAACCAGTAAACCACAACCGCCCCCTCTCACAACAAAGATTACTCTAAATCCATCACCATACCTTACATCCGAGGCACCTCAGAAAAAATCACAAAAATCCTAAAAAAACATAACTTAACTTCTTGTTACAAACCATATAAAAAATTGGCATCCGTTATCCACTCAACAAAAGACCAACCTCCCCCCCTAGACCTACCTGGGGTGTACCAGGTCCCTTGCAGCTGTAAGCTGTCCTACTTCGGCCAAACAGGCAGGACAGCAAATATCAGAATTTCAGAACACAAGGACTACATCCGGTTTCACCAATATAGCCACTCTGGTCTTGCTGACCATGCTCTGGATACCTGCCATAGAATACGGTGGAAAAAAGCCAGGATAATACACCGTAGCAAATACAGATATGAAAGGCTTTTCATAGAATCAGCTTCAGCCCTAAGAAATGAACCAAACCTCAACAAATTTGGCTGCATGAGACTTCCTCAAATTTGGGAAACCTTCATCAGAAGACCTCCAGCCCAATCGCCCAAGAATACCAACATTGCCCGCTAGAGGGCACCATCAGGACTTTAGGAGAAATAATAGCTTCATTCTTCTTACTCATTTATTGTTTGTGCTGTGCCTGCGTGCACGTATCTTGTACCTAAGTTCTTGAAAATGGCAGCGTGATGTTGCCGAAATATAGAAATATATTAAAATTTATTTTAATGTATATCCTAGTACGTTGTAATTTCCTGAAATAATATAGTGAAAATACATAAATATACTTGGGCAGCAAGAGGATGGAAATCAATATTAGATTACTTCATATTAAATGAAAAGACATCAAAATTTTCACTAGATGTTAGGAGTTCACAGAGGATATGAAATAAGCAGTGACCACTTCCTTGTTAAAATAAAATTAAGATTACCACCTAAATGGCTATAAGTAACAAGAACAGAAAGAAAAATTGAAACATTTGTTTATAAAACTAGACTATTGAATGACACAAATGTACAATGGCTATATGAACAAAGAATTAACCAGTATCTAGATAAAATAAAACAAAATGAAGAAATAGAAATAGAATGGCTTAATATAAAAACGATACTAAATGCAGCAGCAAATGAAAGCTTAGGAAAGACCAAAAAATTCAATAAAAGAAAAAAACTGAAGATCTGGGATGATACAATCAAAGAAATAATCAAAAAGAAAAAAGAAGCCTATCACAAATGGTTAAGCAGTAAAAGATTAAAAGATGAAATAGAATATATAACAATAAGAGCCATAGCTAAAACAGAAGTCAGAAAAAGACAGAATCATGGAATAAATTTGTTTCTAATTTAGAACATGATTTATATAAAATAAGACCCAATGTATATAAGATTTTGAAACATCTAAATGCAGATACCAAAGAAAACATAAAATTAAACACTGAATTGAAATTAGAAGAATTTCTAAATTACTACACAGAACTGTGGACAGACAAATATTTTAAAAAAGACAACTAGCAAACAATTAACGAAAATGAAAAGGAAATAACTAAAGAAGAATTAGAAATCAGCCTGAAAGGAACAAGAAACGGGAAATCACCTGGAAAAGATAAGCTAGGTTCAGAACTATATAAATATGCAGGAACAAGATTCAAAGGAAGACTCTTATTATTTTTAAATAAAATTTACTCAACTGGTATCCCCCCAATAGAATGGAAAAAAGCAATTGTGATTCCTATCTTTAAGAAAGGTAATAGAGATGACCCTAAAAACTATAGAGTTATCAGTATACTAAATTCATACATTACAAAATATACAGCAGAATCTTAAATAACAAACTAATGAAATATTCCGAAAACTTTATCTTAGAGGAACAAAATGGATTTAGAAAAGGACGATCATGTACAGACTGAGCCTTCTGCCTAAAATTAATAATAGAGAAAAGAAGAGAATATAATTTAGAAACATATTGCATTTATTGACTTTGAAAAAGCATTTGACAAAGTTAAAAGAAACATATTATTTAACATATTAAAAGAAAGACAAATACCAAATAACATCCTAAAAGCTGTCACAAGTATATATGAAAATAATCAAATACAAATAAGATTAAATCATGAGCTATCATATACAAAAGAGATAAACCAAGGGGTCCGACAGGGATGTCCCCTCTCAGCAACTCTTTTTATCATCATCATCATCATCAAATTTCTGCCATGTACCCTCAAGGGGTGTACAGGATATGACAGTACTACATGAAAAAATTACATCATTACTAACTTCCTATCTACAATTTTCCTCCAAATCAGTCTGTTACTTGTCAAGACTCCAACATTATCAGATCTTATATTTCTTTCGTCTAAGGCACTTTGTACCATATCAATCCACCTATATCTTGGTCTTCCTCTGGTCGTTTTCCTGCCAACCTGGCAGAGAACACTTGTTTTGCTAATCTTTCCTCTCCCATTCTATTTAAGTGACCATACCATCTGAGATTAGCTCTGCTAACGCATTCCTGGATGCTGACAATGTCAAGTTCTTTCCTAATATCCTCATTTTTAATATGATATTGCCATTGATGCCATCTGTTCACGCCTCTAATCTTTCTCAGGACTCTCATATCTGCGGTCTCTAGTCTTTGGTCAAGTGTTTTACTTCTGACCCAGCTCTCAGATCCATAAGTTAAAATTGGTTTGAACACAGTCTTGTATACAACTAATTTAGTGTTCCGACTAATTTCTTTCTTATTCCATATGAATTTATTCAATTGACTTCCCACGATACCAGCTTTGCTGATTCTGTTGTCTATTTCTATATTTAGTTTACCATCTTCAGTAAAAATTGTGCCTCAGTAGCTGAAATGTTTTACTTGTTCCACAGGTTCTCCATTCACAACACAGTTGACATTTTCAAAGATTCTGCCTATTTTCATTGTCTTTGTCTTTTTATTGCTGACCTTCATACCATATCTATTACAACAGCTATTCAATTTAGTCAGAGAATCTTGCAGACTTGTAGCGGATTTATTTAGAAGTATAACATCATCCGCATAAAGCAAAGAGCTGGCATTAACATCTCCAATTTTGATATCAGGTTTAATACCACATTCCTTCATAATGTGATCCATATAGATAATGAATAACAGAGGGGATAATGTACATCCTTGTCTCACACCAGATTTAACATTAAACCATCTTCCTGTACTTCCTTCAATTCTAACTGCTGACTCACAACTCAAATAAAGACCAAGTATTGCTTGATATAATGCCCCATTGACACCATATAACTGCAGCGTATTGAATAGCTTCTCTCTTGGCACCTTGTCATATTCCTTTTCCAAATCGACAAAACTTAAATACAGATCTTTGTTATATTCCCATGGTTTCTCGACTATTTGTCGTAAAGTGAAGATCTGATCCTGACAGCCTCTATTTGGCCTGAATCCAGCTTGTTCTTCACCAAGCTTTTCTTCCACAATTCTTCTCAACCGTTTCTCAAGTATACTTGCATAGATCTTGCCAGGAACACTCAGTAGGGAAATACCTCTGTAATTCTCACATTGTTTTATTTCCCTTTTTATATATGGGTACTATGAGAACTCTACTCCAATCATCGGGAATTCGTCCCTCTGTCCAGGCTTTCTGAACTATGCAGTGCAGCCACTGTAAGACTCTTATACCACCATACTTCAGCATTTCTGGTCGAATATCATCTACTCCTGCTGCCTTTCCACATTTCAAGCCTTTGATGGCTTTTTCTACTTCAAGTATGGATATGTATTCCTGACTGCATGCCTGGTCAGTGTTTTTTATCACTGTGCTGTCATCACTGCTTGTTTCATTTAGCAGTTTTTCAAAGTAATTACTCCATACTTCAAGGATATCTTTTTCTCCTGTTTTCATTTCACCTTTATCATCTCTAATTCCTTTTACAGCACTCTTTCCTCCATTCCTAAGCTTCTTCAACAACCTCCAGAATATTTTGCCACCTTCTTGAAATTTATTTTCTATATTCTTGCCAAAGTCCTCCCATGACTTTTGTTTAGCTAGTTTTACACACTGTTTAGCTTTCTTACATTTGTCTCTGTATTCTGTAAGAGACAAAGCTGACTTATTTGCCAGGAACTTTTGATATGCTTTCTTCTTTTCCTTCACTGCCTCTTTAACTTCCTGTGTCCACCAGGGAGTTCTGATTTTTTTATCTTTGCACACAACCTCACCACATGCCTCTCTGGCAGAATCAATCAATGTTTCCTTCAGAGTTTGCCACTGAATCTCCAAGGTTTGATTCCTGTTCTCAAACTCTTTCATTTTCTTTTCAATAATATTTCTGTATTTTAGTCTACAGTTTACATCTGAGAGCTGCTCAACTTTTATTCGCTTTAAAACTTTCTTACATGTTATTCTTTTCAATATGAAATTCAATTTTTCCTGCTCAAGACTAAATAGTGATCAATTCCAATTTCAAATCCTCTGTACACTCTGGTGTCCTGCACCAGGGAGAAAACATCACTATCAACAATAACATAGTCAATGAGACTTTTCTTATTCCTAGCCTCTTCTCTCCATGTGAATTTGTGCACATTTTTATGTTGGAACATGGTGTTAGTAATAACCAGTCCATGTCCTGAGCAGAAATCCAACAGATATTTG
The DNA here is from genome assembly GCF_054136105.1 of Typopeltis vanoorti. Classification (NCBI taxonomy): domain Eukaryota; kingdom Metazoa; phylum Arthropoda; class Arachnida; order Uropygi; family Thelyphonidae; genus Typopeltis; species Typopeltis vanoorti. The sequence continues at coordinate 43,847,652 of NC_143553.1, forward strand.
CCATTATTATTAGCTTTGCTCTTTTCTCCAAATTTTCCCAAAATATTTTTGTATGTCTCACAATCATTTCCTACTCTACTATTTAGATCCCCAACAAGGACCAACTTTTCATTTTTCATTGTGTCAGTTGCTTTTTCTAAAGCCTCAAAAAATTCCTCCACTTCTACCTTAGTAGAACCTTCTGTGGGACCATAGGCACAAATAAGTCTCATTGTCCAGTTCCCCATTCTCATATTTGCCCACATTACTCTACTTGAGACTGACTGCCATTCAAGAAAATTAGCCTCTTATTTTGTGTTGAATACTATGGCTACTCCTTCTTTTCCTTGATTGTTATTGCCTGAATATAACATTTTGTATTTATTGCTCAGAAAGATCTCACCAGTTTTGGTCTTTTTTGTTTCAGTCACCCCTATTATGTCGATCTGGTACTTATCTAATTCCTCAGCTAGCTCCATTTCTTTGCCATTCAGGCTTCTTACGTTGATAGTACCGATCTTTACCTCTGGTGATGTTGAGTTGGGGTTTGTTTTCAGATTTGTTCCAGTAGCTGACTTTTCGCTGTTCGCCCTGGTTCCCTGGCGAAAACAACAGGGGCCTTGTTTAACCGGGCGACGCCCCAGCCGGCATGAAATTTTGTCATGTTGTACCATCATTTTTTATTTTGGTTTAACCAATAAGAATACAATTTGGTCGGCTAAATCCCAAATTGCCAGCCCATCCTCGTTCGTTCAGTATCAAAGTAGATACCCAACAGGGTGCACCACGAGAAGGTGAGGATTGGACATTAGGTCAGAAGCCCTGGTCGGTTCTCTGCATTCCTTTAAAGGCTATGTGGAGGTCTCCTCTCAGTTATACAGCTTTGACCCTTAAGCACCCCTTAACTCTTTTTAATATCTACTTAAATGAAATAATAAAATGGAGTAAAAATTTACATCAAGGAATTAAACTTTCACCTACAGTTAACTTAAATACTCTCCTCTTTGCAGACGACCAAATAATAATTACAAATTCTGAAGATAACTTACAGAAAGCTATTTTAAATCTAAATGAGATATCCAAAGATTATGGTATGATAATATTAACGGAAAAATCAAAAACTATGGCCTTTAAAGGACAAGATCCAGCAAGAACTAAAATAGTATTAGATAACAAGATCTTAGAACAGGTGAATTCATTTAACTACCTAGGATGTATGATCACTTATGAAAATGAAAAAGATATAAACATAAAAATTGCAAAATATTTAAAAATAACAGGAGTAATTAACTCTATATTTAAACCAAACCTAGTTCAAAAACAAACCAGGCTAAAAGTATACAATAAATTAGCCCCTACCGGTCTTAATATATGGAAGCGAAATCTGGACAATAAAACAAAAAGACAAACAAAGATTAACAACAGCAGAAATGAAGTTTATGAGAAAAACCTGAAAGTATACCCTATTTGATCACAAAAGAAACGAAGATATTATGAAAGAATTAAACCAAGAACCAGTAATTGAAAAAATTAAAAAATATAAACATAGATGGATGGAACACGTTCAAAGAATGAAAACAGAAAGATTACCAAAACGAGCCTTAAAGTACAAGCCATTAGGAAAAAGAAAACCAGGACGTCCTCTTAAACGATGACTTCTAAGGCCGGAACAGGCCATACTAGGCCTAAATCTTTGATACGTATGATGATGATGATGACGACATCTCTTTTAATTTATCAAGATCTCTTTTAACTCGAGTATCATGGCTATTATTCTGGAGTGCTCTTGAAAATGATAATATTCGATTTGTAACTTGATTAGGATATACTTTGGCTTCCTGGTGCCCTATCGGTGAAACTTCGCCCAGTTTTCATAGCAGACTCCCCCATGCTCTACGGCTAGAGTGCTTAAAATCCAGATTCAACAGTCTGTCCACTTGAGTCGACGAGCATCATTGAGGCTATGCAATAATTCATCGGTGATTTCTTGTTCTCCACCATCCAAAAATTCATCCCAGAATATACCCTTTCCTAAAACCTCTTGGGATATATCTTTTGACGAGTGTAATGACAGCTTTTACAAATCTGCTGTAGTTCCTTGCTGTGGGTGGTATCCAACTGAGACATTTATGGAGATCTTCAGCAAAGGCATTCCAACGAGGGTGAGGAAAAGAGGAGGTCAGTGGTACTTGCAGCCCCACTTTGATGATTAACAGGTCAATGTTGACTATGAGAGAAGTCCTACAGGATTTTCTTTTTAGGATTTTTCAAGAGTATTAACGGTGAACCTTTGATGGTTTACCGTTAAATACTCTTGGAAACCAAACCCAGATCTGGATTGTATTCTTGAGTCCAGACTGCAGACATAAAGGTGCTCCTGTTAATATTTGGAGATGTTCATATAGAGGATATTATCATAACATTAATCCTACCGGCTGCACGATTGTTTAACTGTAGGATTTTTTATTTTATTTAATCCTGTATATAGAGATGATCTCTGTTCAACAATGATTTTTTTTTATTTCCAAGTGTACCTATATATGCACAAGGATTCACGATTGGTGCAGTGACCTCTTTTTTGCTATTTCGTCCAGAATCCAAAAATCACTAACTCAAGACCAAAATGAACAGTTAATAAAACAAAAACAATATATATATATATATATACACTTCAAACAATATTACATAACTAACTACAAATTTAATTGGATCCAAGGCCTTTTAAAAATAAACTTACACTTAAGACTAGACCAAACACTTTGTTTTCACAATGACAAAATGTTCATAGTCAGTTTCTTTCTCCGTCAAGGCCCTTTTCTGAAGATATATGACTTTATTCTTCATTTTCACAGGATCCTTTCTCATCACTTATGTAGCACACATTAATTCTTCCTGTCTCTTTTTAGCAGAAATAATAGTTATATTCGGTGTCCTTAAGACATGAAACTTCCTAATCAGAGTTTTCTCTAACGTTCCTTAAGAACGTAAATAGCAATTTCTTCTTTTACTCACTAATGCTTATTAACAGTCTTAACTCTTCCACTTTAAAAAATTCGCAGTTCTACGATTCCCTGTTCGGAATCTACTACTAATCTTCTAATTAGCGTTTCCTCGAATATTCCTTTTAAAACGACTATAGCAATATTTTCTTTTATTTACCAATACTTATTCCACTTTAAACTTCGTAGTTCCGCGATTCCTTTTTCGGAATATACTATTAATTTTCCTCCGACTGTCACATAAAAAACACTCAAATTTCTCCGAATCTAAATATCTGCCGGCCTGTGTTCTAATTTTTACTCCCATGGGATTGTCTGACTGTCAGATATTGTAGACTATTTCGCCGTGAAAATGACATTGCCCAGGGTACACCACTAGGAGGTTAGTCTACTTTTGCACCCCAGCTTCACATTAATTGTGTTAGTATCAATAATGCAAAGCACACATCCTTTAGGGGGTGTGTATAATGCTATGCATTATGGGAAGATCCACTACCAGCACCAATTTCAACTTTTATTGAGGTCCCATAATGCATATTATTATACACATCTGAAAAGATGTGTGCTTTGCATTATGGGATACTAACACAATTAATGTGAAATCACTAGCCAATGTATACAAGTAGCCTAGTCATGAAGATACCTCACACAAACTGTTGGCTTACACTTGGATAAAGGATTAAACAAGAATATAACTTCTTGGCATCTTTAATTTAATTCACAACTGATTGAAAAATTTTCGACAATAAGATAAAATTCCATTGCACAAAGGTGGCAATAAGGCTGTGGCTACAAATTATAAGCTAATCTCTATGTCTGGAGTTGTGTTAAGGTATTGGAAAGGGGGGAGAGGGAGAGGGAGGGAGAGAGAGAGAGAGAGAGAGAGAGAGAGAGAGAGAGAGAGATGAGTGAGAGCGAAGATACAGAAATGGACTGATAACAGCAGTATTCTATGTGATCAGGATGGGTGTGTTAAGGGGAAGTCATGTTTTACAAATTTGCTTATGTACTATAACAAGGTGACAAATGCATTAAACAGGGGAGATACATATACAGTGGTGTACTTGGATTTTGCAAAGGCTTTTAATAGACTGCATAACAAACTGGTAACTAAGTTGAAACAGATGGGACTGGATAACAGACTAATGAGTTGCACAGGTGACCAGCTGTCAGACAGGTATCAGCAAGTTGTATATGGGGGTGCAGTATCCCAAAAGAAGAACGTCACTGGTACTGTGCTGCAGGAGGGGTCTGTTTTGGGAGTGTTGTTGTTCAACTTGTTTATTAATGATATTAGGAAGGGTTTAATTAGAGATATGCAACTGTTTGAAGATGATGCAAAATTAGTGAGAATAATGAGGAGTCAAGCAGATGTTACAGCTGCATAAGACTTGAAGAGATTGTATAAGTGAGCTGATAAACAGAACAGTCAGTTCAATAAGTGTAAGGTTCTGAAATTTGGCAAGTAATGATGGAATGCAAAGTACACTGAACATATTGTGAAATCATCATACATCAGTTTATGGCAATGCAGTGGAGGACCTCAACATGCAGAAATAAAGAGGTTATGGTTCTACCATTCAAGGCTTTGTATGGTCTCATATGGATTATTGTACAAAGATTTGGTTACCTGGTTTTCATGGTGATGAGGATATTTCAGAAAGGATCCAGAGAGGATTTACCAAGGTTTTAACTGATCTCTATAATGTCGAGTACGAAGGCAGACTGAGGGAATGCAAATTGCAAAGCGTTATGGATAGAAGAAAAAATATGATTAAGACATAAGTTGGTCAGGTGGTTAGCAAGTCAATGTAGAAGAAATTTTTCACAGAATGGGATGGGCGTGGTAGAACAACACACCATCCCTGTCAACTGTATAAGGAGGGCATGAGCAAAGGAGTGAGGTTAAGGTTTTTTGCATGGAAAGTGGCTGGTGAGTGAAATGCATTGTTTGAGAATGTGGTGAATGTGAACACTGTGAGTTCAAGGCATGATTTGATGAGCTCTGCATGATAGTGTGCACCTCCCATGATGAGTCTTTTGATTCCATGGGGATCTGGGATTAATAACAGCACTAATAATAAAATCAGACAAAATACTGGATATCATGATCATTAAAAGTGATCATGGACAACTACCAACAGGAAAATTTTGAACCCCAAGAAACTATTAAAAAACAGTGAAAATCAAACTAAAAAAATACATGGAAATAAATTTACAGTGGAATTATTACAAGATATTTCAAGAAAATTTTATCAGTAATGAGAAAGATATTGATTTTCATTGAAAAAAATTTTAAATGAACATTAAACAAGCAGCAAATGAAGAACTGGGACAGAAACAAGCAAGAAAACAACATGGCCTCTCTATATACTGAAGAAATCTAGCACTATCAGAAACCTAGAAACTGCATTTAATAAACATTTGCAAGTTAAGACTAATGCAGTCAAATATAAAGAGTATAAAAGAATAAGTAATTAAATAAACAAAATAAGACTGATAAAGTAAAAATATTGGTATCATTATACTAAACAACTGGAACATGACTTTCCATGCTTATTACAGAAATAAGTATGGAAAGTGATCCAAAATCAAAAAGAAAAGAAATTTGTTGGAAGTTTTTTTTCCCTACTTGGTTAGGCTATAATAAATTTAGTTTAATCCTTTATCCAAGTGTAATCAAACAAAGTTTGCACCTGAAGTATCTTCAGGACTGAGGCAACTCATGGTAAAGGTGGACTAAGCTCTCATCACTACATGTCTTAGCTTCTCCCATAAGGAGATGTGCTTTACATTATGGGAGATACTAAGACAAGCATTGATGAGGGCTTGGTCCACCTTTACCACAAGTTGTTTCAGTCCTGAAGATACTTCAGGCGCAAACTTTGTTTGCTTACACTTGGATAAAGGATTAAACTAAATTTATTAAAAGAAATTTGTGAATACATAAATACACCAGTCGTAGAAAAGAGAACAATGGAAAAACTATTTTACCAAATTATATAAAGGCAAAATATCGCGATGTTGTTTTCGCGATCTGGTCCCATGGCCGCCAGACATTAGACACATTCCTTAGCCACCTAAACAAACAACACAAACATACAGTTCACAATTGAAATTGAAAAACACAGCACACTTCCATTTCTAGATATACTTGTCAAACGGCTTCCCTCGGGCAATCTTTCCTTCACTGTTTACCGAAAACCGACACATACGGGACAATATATACACATAAACTCCTACCACCACCCAACACAAAAACTAGATGTCATCACACGCTAAAAAACAGAGCTCAGACGATTTGTTCCAGTGAACAGGCACTGAAAGACGAATTTAAAATTATCAGTAATAACTTACAAAAAAATGGATACAGCCAAAACACTATAAACAAAATTCTCTACAAAACCACAATAAAAAACAAAGACAAACCAGACTACAGTAAAACAACTATAACCATTCCCTACATTAAAGGAATATCAGACAAAATAAACAGAGTACTACAAAAGTACAACCTCAAAGCCACCTTTAAACCTCCTGCAAAATTAAAAAGCTTACTCAACTCATCCAAAGATCCACTCCCTCCACTAGCTCACCCTGGAGTATACCAGATTTATTGTACTTGCAACATACCATATATAGGAGAAACAGGATGCACTATTCCTATTAGACAAAAAGAACATAAACGACACATTAAATATAATAATTATGGTGAAGCTGGTCTTTCTGATCATACCCTGTGGAATACCTTACACAGAATTGACTGGAAAACCACCAGCTGTCTACATACATCACACTAGAACATGGTATGAACGGAAATTCAAGGAAGCCTGTGAGATTATCAGCAACTACCCCAATCTAAACAACAATGATGGTTTAAAAATCCCAAACATATGGAAGGTATATATTCGACCTTCCTCACCAAGAACAACTATAAACAGGACTGTAGAAAATCCAATATTGTAAATCAAAAATAAGAATTGTAATACTAAAAATAGGACACCAATTGTTTCTGAAAGAAAACCATTTAAAAGAATGTTTATTCCTGTCATTGTAAAAATAGAATTTAGCTTGATGTAAAAATTTATTTTTTATTTTATTTTATTTTTCCACCAGAGGTCACACCAGCAGAATAACATGTGATCAAATCATTGTTTCTCTAGCTTACAGTTAATGATGTAACTCAGCTTGTCAGTATATTTATGTACATTCCAGATGATGATCTTGATGTGAAGATCGAAACGTCTGGATAATAATTTTTTTTTTTTTTTTTTTTTTTTTTTTTTTTTTTTTTAAACGGTTGTAAATTCCATAAAATTTTTAAAATGAATGATTGTCCTATTGGGCTCTATCTCACACCAGAGAGCCTCAAATGAAACTATTTCCATTGAATCTACAATCTTCCTTAATTTTCGTTGGTTGAAGTTCTTCAGCTATCATCTTGTATCTTTTCTATCCCTGTCTCACTATTCTATCCGGGTCTCACTAATACCAATAATTTTTGGGCAAGTTGAGCTGACCAATACTAAAAAATCCTCTCCTTTACTTCTGATACTTTGGGCATTCATGTATATGCATTTCAACATCCCCTTGGATCCATCGTTGTCATTACTTGCCCTGGCAAACTGCACCTAGCTCTTCACACTTATTCCTGCACTCATACTTATCTATCTTAGGGGCAGCTAGATATATGCTTGTTTGCTTCACCCCTCCTTATATCTAGTTTTTCTGATTTTGCACTTCCAACTTCTCACTGAACAACACCTTCTCCAAGCATCCAACTCCAAAACCATTTTAGTGCAGTCCATCAGACATATACAGGTCCTTACGTCCATCAAATTCACTCCCCATATCTATAAATTGCACACCATTCCTCCTGTACAATGTTCTCATTGACTCATTAGTAATCATGGGCCTTATTCTCAATTCAATCCTATTATACCAAGGCAGCAGACTCACCAACAATGTTTATTTTCTTACTCTTCATTTTTGCTTCTTCCAACAATTCTCTTATATCTTCTCTCATTGCATATTTATTGCTTTTGAAATCATTTGTGCCTGTCAAAACAATTTGTTTGCTTCTTTCTTCTGCAAGCTTCTTAAAGCTTCAATAACATCTTTTATCTTTGCACCTAGAAAACATTCTTTTGTCCCTTTCTCAGTAAGTGTACCTGTTAAAATCAAATCCCCATACAATATTATCTCTTTTCTACCAGTTTCCTGCACTTTTATGCTTTCCCATTCTCACGAAAATGCGTGAGAATCGTTGTCTCACAATTACGGAATTTTCTTTTCAATTACTAGAAGTTTCACACTTAGTTATTCATGAAATAACAACCGAAAATCTGGGATAAAAGAAATTTTGTTCCAGATGGGTCCCAAAAATGCTGACTGATGTTTTTTTTTTTTTTTTTTTGTATTTTGTACCCAAACATTGAATTAAAGCAACTATCAATGCAGTGGTGCCATTCAACAATGACAACAATCATTTCCAAAAGCAAAAAATTCAAACAGGCTCTGTTGATCAAAAAAAGGAGGCCACTGTCTTCTGGGATCAAATAGAGGTCATGCTTATCAATTTTCTTCAGCGAGAAACAACAATTAATGTTGATGCATATTGTGAAATGGTGAAGAAACTCAGACGAGCAATTTAGCAAATTCAGAAGTTTGGGTGGGAACCTTTCAACCGCCCAGCTTACAACCCCAACCTCATGCTCAGTGACTACCTCTTGTTCTTCCATATGAAGCAATGGCACCCATCTCAGTGTTTTGAAGAAGATGAAGAACTGTGCGACTCAGTTGCATCAGGGAATAAGAAGAACAGATTTAACGAGTTTGCAAGGGACAACAATCTTAGTCAGTATGTAACAGAGGGCACAGGGTTATGAGTTTTAGATCTGGTTATATCATCAGAGGATATGATTGTGAATGGGGGTGTTCTAATCTTCTCTTAGTTGGTAAAAGTGACCATTAAGTGTGATTAGCTGGGGTGTGGCTAGTCATATGAGGACTTCTAAATAAGGGATATATATAGAACTACAATGCTGGTGATTTGGGAAAGTTTAAGAGACAACTGAAAGCTAGCATGGAAAGAGAAGTTTAGTGGGAAAGAGAAAGACACTAGGTGGACATTAATTAAAAGCTATTTAATAGAAGCAATGTCTGAGTGTATTCCAAAGGTGAAAAGGCTAAACAAAGTAGGAGTAAAATGGATGAATGAAGAGATTAAGTGTGAAATCTGGAAAAGAAGGTACTGTGGAGACAACACAAAATGAATGTTGGAAATGATCAGTTGTATGAAGAGTACAAAGTGCAGGCCAGGAAGGTGAGTCGGTTGGTAAAAACAGCAAAAGTGTAGTAGGAGAAGAAATTAGCCAATCAAGCTAAGAAAAATCGTAGCAAGTTCTTTTGATATGTGGCAAGTAGAAGTAAAAATGACTATGGGAGGAGGATGCCAGTTGATGACACTGGCAGATTGGTAACCAATGTGGAGGATATAATTGAAGTATTCAATGATCAGTTTATCACTGAATTTCATCCCCATGAAGGCAACATCAGGAGATCTAGAGCACAGAGGGTGTGGTGGAGAAGGGACTGATGGTGAATGACAGGAAGTATATGAGAAATTAAGTAAAACTGATGTTAATAAGGCAATAGGATTTGACAGAATATTGTCACATGTCTTGAGGGAATGCTGTATGAAATTAATGGCAACTTTGGTGTACTGGTTTAACATGAGTCATTCAAAGAGCAAGTCCCAAAGAAACGGAAAGTGGGAAAAATTATTCCACTTCACAAACGTGGGATAAGACTGAGGTTACGAATTATAGGGATTTAAATTTTTTTTTTATATATTTCTTTTTTATTCCATTCAATTTCTGTTTTTATTTTATTCATAATTATGTTGAATAAACATGGACTTAAAGAATCACCTTGTCTGATTCCTTCATTATGGAAATTTTTTGTGTATTTCTGTTATGTGAATCATGCCAGGAGCAAAAGAATGAAGTGATTAATACTATGGATATAAGGCAGGATTGGCAAAGTGTTATGGAGAATGTAGTGGAAGCAGTGAATGATAGTGTACAAAATAAGAATGAGAGTTTGAAGGAAGTGGTTGAAAATAATGTGGATGATGGGTTGCTAGCAGAAAGAAATTGCACGTTTAAGCAGACCCCCCCCTCATAAGAGACACGTGAGCTCAAATGACTGGAGAAACGATTTGTTGAAAGTTCTCACTTGGATATACTATAAATTAAAGATGCCAAGAAATTATATTCTTGGTTTCATCCTTTATTCAAGTGTAAGCAACTTCAAGACCAGGCTACTTGTATATACAGGCTAATGACTTCAAATCAGTTGTCTTAGTATCCCATAATGCAATGCACATATGATTAATGGAGAGATGATTTGTTGAAAGTTTTTTCACTTTGTTATACTATAAATTAAAGATGCCAAGAAATTATATTCTTGGTTTCACCCTTTATCCAAGTGTAACTAACTTCACGACCAGGCTACCTGTATATATATATAGAAGCTAATGACTTCATCAATTGCCTTAGTATCCCATAATACAATGTACACATCTTTATGGACATATAATATGCTTTCTCATCAGTTGGAACCAGACCAAGAAGTGATACTATGGCTGAAGTAATGCAGAAGTCATATTTTCATATACAAGTAGACAAAAGGTGTCACATCTTATAACTAAAATACTCTGGATTAGAGATGGATGTTGAAAGTTTTTTCACTTGGTTATACTATAAATTAAAGATACCAAGAAATTATATTCTTGGTTTCATCCTTTATCCATGTGCAACCACACGGATAAAGGATGAATAAAGGTTATTTATTGCGTGTGAAGTAACTTCATGACTGAGCTACTTGTATATAGCGGCTAATGACTTCGCATCAATTGCCTTATTATACCATAAAGGTCGAAACCAGTCTGAATAGTGGTCCTTCCCTTAATGCATAGCATTATACATGTCTGTAAGGATGCGTGCATTGTATTATGGGATACTTAGGCAGTTGATGTGAAGTCATTAGCCTTTATATATAAGTAGCCTTAGAGAACACAAAAATTGCATCCACAATCATCCATGTGGCAGGTTGGGATTGGCAGACCATGCGCCGATGCTCCTTCACAGGGGATCAGATGGAAGAAAACATCTTTATTACATAGAAATCCTTATAGGTCTGAGAGATTACTTTTAAAATCAGCATTGGCTGAGCACTCTCCTGACCTCCAAAAGAATAGTTACATCAATTTGCCAAAGATCAAGGAGACTGTCATTTTGGGACCTGATAGCCTGACTTCTCTAAATTAACTTTGTAGTCATCCAGAACATGCAGAGGATACGAAGTGCTCACCATTTAGTTTTTGAGTAAGAAAAAATGAACTTCATAACTGAAAAGGAAAATATGCAAGAGTTTTAAAAAGAATCAAAGTTGAGTAGCTTTCAGGGGAGAACAGTAGACTAAAATATGAAAATATACAAATATTATAATCTACAGAACAAAATGCCTTGGAGATTAACTAGTTCTTATGTTTCCCACTATTACTGTTTTCATTTGTACTATTTTCATGTTGTTGTTTTGTCTGTTTAATGTATAGTTCCTGCCAATCTTTTGTATTATTGTCAATGTACAACACAACATAATACAAAAGACTGTTGTGTTATCAATGTAAAATTTTCTGCCATTTTCTTTGCATTCTGTTTCCTTTGTTTACTGATGTCAATTAGGCTTTTTTTTTTTTTTAAACTTTATCTCTACAATGGTGTCTTGTTGTCTTGGATTTCAAATATTGCCTATTTATTAGCTTTTCCTTTCTTTTCAAATAGCAATGTGCATCACAAAATTGTAGTAATCAAAAACTATACTAGTGCATGAGAGTTTCCTGTGATTTATTCTTTTGCCCCTTAATTATTATTATTATGATTATTTACTTCGTTTTGCTATAGGTAACAAAATATTGTTGTTTTCTTCCATCTTTACAGTTGATTTGATTCAATGAAAAAGTCAATTACAAAATAGCTTAAAATAGCACTAGTTTTTATGAGACTCTCATGTAGTTCATTATAGCACCTCATTTCATTATAGTGGTGTTCACCATAATGGACGTCACTGTATATTAGCTTCCTACCAACAATTTTCTTCCAAATTAATCTGTTATTTTTCAGGTCTCAATAATGTCATATCTTGCATTTTGGACTAAGGCACTTTCAACTGCATCAATCCACCTAGATTTTGATCATCCTTTGCATCTTTTTCCTGCCATCAAACATATGATTGTAACCTTTCCTCTCCAATACAATTTAAATGACAATACCCACCTTATATTAGCTCAGCCCACATATTCTTGAAGGCTAATGTAAAGTTCCTTATTAATATCTTCATTTTTAATAAGCTTCTACCACTGATGTTATCTGTTTATCCACTAATTTTTTAAGACTTAACATCTGCAGTCTCTAACCTTTGACTATAAAGTTTTTTATTTTTGATTTAACCCAAATCTCATATCCACATGTTAAAATTGCTTTTAACAAAGTTTAACTCCTTTGGCTATTTCTCTCGTCCATATAAATTTATTAAACTGGCTCCCAACCATATCTACTTTCCTTATTCTATTATCTATTTCCAAATTTAATTTGCCATCTTAACTAAAAATTGCGTCAAAATAGCTGAAATGTTACACTTTCAGAGTTTCCATCTTTTTCTTGCTGATTTTTATACCAAATTGTTACAACAGTCAAGTTTGGTTAAAAGCATGAAGCCATGTATTGGATTCATTTAGGGGTATAAGATTATGTGCATAAAGTAAAGAGCTGAGCTGAATATATGGAATTCTGATATCATGTGTATAAATACTACGATAACACTGGCCAACAAAAAAAAATTTTTTTCTGCTGATTATGATCTGACACTTGTTTTTTTTTACTAATTTGGGTGTGCTGATTTCAAATATCAAACCCATTTTTCTCTGTCAAGTCAGGTTTTTTCCTCTATGACATTTTCTTTTTGCTAATTTGTAAGTTTTTGATAGTTTTAAGGAGGCAGTACTATTTAGAGGATCAAAAAAAATCGATTTTTTAATATTATTTTCTGAAAGTATGTACTTTTAAAAATCTGTTCCTAACTTTTTATCAAGAAATTCGAAAAATTCCCGAAGATATAGCCTATTATTCAAAGCGGTGCGCAGATCAGAATCGTAGCGCTCACAGCTCTCGCTTGTTAGTAAACGAATAAATACATAAGAACCTGCAATGGGACGTGCTGGCGCTTTGAATGCGAGAGAGGCTGATAACCGACCTAATACATTTAGGTGATGAAAAGTAGGCGATGACAGCTTCCTAAAATAAATGAATGCTATATGCGTCATAACGGACAAAGAACGATCGAAATCAGTCAATCGTTAATCGATCGTGAAAGTATGATGAGAGCGCTTATAGCGTTTCAATAAAGTCTCTGGTTTTTTTTTGTCTTGTTAATTGCATGTTAGTCGGCAGTGAAGAAAATACATCATGTCTACTACTTAAAAATGTGTCAATAGTGTAGATTCCTTCTGCTACATTTGTGGCAGCTTTACTGTTCCCAGTCAAAGGACAAATATCACTGATTTTGTTAAGAAAGTGTACTTTGCATACTTTGACGTAAAACTTGCAGATCAGGACAAGTCATGGGCTCCAAATAAAGTGTGTAAGTCATGTGTAGAAAATTTACCACAGTGGAGCAAGGGAAAACGCCAAAAATTAGCTTTTGGCATTCCAATGATTTGGCGTGAACCGAAAAATCACGTAGATAATTGCTATTTTTGTTTAGTTCAGACTTCTGGTTATAACAAGAAGAATAAGAAAAAAATTGTGCATCCAAATCTCGACTTAGCAATTCGGGCAGTTGCTCATTCCAATGAAATAGCCGTGCCAATTTATAAAGGACTTCCTTTACTTGAGAACGAGCATGATCGGAATATGCCAGACCTCAATGAATTGTTTGAGGTAGCAAAAGAAAAGAGTGAGAGAGTTAGAATGATTAGTCTTTTGCCACGGTATGACAGTGAAATGTTTAAAAGGAGGGCCATAATTGCAAATGACTTTATGCGTGGGTTATGTATGACGCGTGGTGTGGAATTTGTGGATGTGTGGAGTGAGTTTGATGGGCGAAAGGATCTATATAAGATGGATGGCTTGCATTTGAATGGTTACGGTGTAAGAAGACTTGAGAAAGTGTTGCTGAATGTAGTGGATGTGCAAATTCAGGAAAACTAGATTTGTTAAAGGGGGGGGAGTAGAGATACAGTCCTTATGGAGGCAGTTGAATGTAAGAATGAATATAACATGCCAGAGCAAATAAGGACAACAAATCTGAGTGGGATAGTTAATATAAGGCATCAAGGTAGGGTTGGGGCTAATGGGGGTCTTAAATTCATGTACACTAATACTAGGAGTATTAGTAACAAGAAGGAAGAGTTTTTGGCCATGGTTGGCACTTCCAGACCACAGGTTATAGGTATTAGTGAAACATGGCTGACTGTAGATGATATAACTAGTGGGATTGAATGTGATGGGTATAGTGTGTTCAGGAATGACAGAGAGAATAAAATGGGGGGAGGAGTATTGTTGATGATAGCTGATGAACTGCAGCCAAGGAGAATAGAAGTTGAATTGCAGGATAGAGAAAAGAGCATATTTGAGGCCATTTGGTGTGAGATTGTGGCTAGCAGAACTAAATATACAATTGGGTGCTGCTATAGACCAGGTGATGGAAAAGATGGTGGTGACAGTATGCACAAGCAAATAGAAGAAATGGGTGGAAGGAGGGTGATTATTATGGGAGATTTCAACTATGGTCGCATTAATTGGAGTGAGGAGAGGACACACGGGAGGAAGGAACTGGATTTTATGCGGTTATTAAGGGATAACTATCTGCGACAGCATGTAATGGAAAATACTAGGGGTCAGAGAGTGCTTGACCTAGTAATTACATCTGAGGATTTGGCTGTAACAAATATGACCACATTGCCACCAATCGGTGAGAGTGATCATAGGGTCTTAACTTGGGAGGTGGCTAAAGGTGTAGAATTTTCAATTAAGACAGGGTACATGTGGAATTATCGGGCTGGAAAGTATGATAAGCTTAGGAGTTTGATTGGTTCAGTGCCATGGCATGTACAACTGCAAGGACTAGAAGTTGATAGTGCATGGGAGGTAGTTAAGAAGTGCTTGCATGAAGCAATGGCTGACTGTATACCTAGAGTCCGAATAATAAATCAAGTAGGGGTTAAATGGATGAATAACACCATTAAGCTTGAGTTGCAAAAAAAGAAACAACTATGGAGGGAATTTAAGGAGAAGGGTGACCGGCAGGCACATGAACGGTATAAAGCGCAGGCCAGAAGGGTGACGAGTGTGGTAAGAAAAGCAAAAAAGGATTACGAAAGAACATTGGCCATGCAGGCTAAAGAGAATCCTAAACAGTTTTTTAGATATGTAGCAAGTAAAAGGAAAAATGTACATGGCAGATTGATTTTAAAGAATGCCGATGGTAGGGAGGTAACTGAATCAGTTGAGATAGTTGAGTTACTGAGTGAGCACTTTGCAAAAGTATATCATCCAGGTGGTGACATTGCAGAAACGAATAAACCAGTAGATTATACGGGAATTGTGGTTAATGAAGTGGAGGTGAGTAGTCTATTGCATAACCTCAATGTCAATACATCTGTGGGATTGGATGGTATACCAGCTTGTGTTGTACGAGAAGCAGCTAAAGAATTGTCAGTACCCTTGACCATTTTGTTTAATTTGAGTCTCGGGTCTGGGTTAGTCCCGAGCGGGTGGAAAGAGGGGAAAATAGTTCCACTGCATAAAGGTGGTTCCAAGACTGCTGTTGTAAATTACCGACCGATCAGCATATCAGGAATCATTGTCAAGGTCTTAGAGAAATTAGTCAAGAAAAGAATACAGGATTGGATAGATGAAAATGGGATATTGTATGGGGGACAACATGGTTTTGTGAAGGGTAGATCATGCCTCAGTAACTTGCTCACGTTTTATAACACAGTGACGGCTGAACTGGATAGGGGTAATGGGTTTACAGTGATACTACTGGACCTTGCCAAGGCCTTTGATAGGATACCACATGGAACCCTAATCAGTAAACTGGAGCAGATGGGTATAGATATAGGGTTGGTGAGATGGATAAGAGGGTGGTTGAAGGAGAGATATCAAAGAGTGGTTTATTCAGGAGTGGAGTCTAAAAGACGTCTTGTGACTAGTGGAGTGCCACAGGGCTCTGTTCTTGGACCACTGCTTTTCAATTTGTTCATCAATGATATTGGAAAGGATCTGAGAGGAAGTGTTCACTTGTTTACTGATGATGCAAAGTTGGGTAGAGCAATTGTGAGTGCACAGGATGTCAAAATTTTACAGGATGATTTGGATAGTTTGGAGGACTGGGCTAGGAAAAATGGATGTCAATTTAATGTGGCAAAGTGTAAGGTTATGCACTTTGGGGTGAAAAGAATAGCAGCAGTATATCGCATTGGTGGAACCATACTCCAGGAGATTGATGAGGCCAGGGATTTGGGAGTGTTGGTGGATAGGGAATTGAAGTTTAGGGGGCACATTGCAAAAGTAACTAAAACAGCTCACCAAATCACTTGGCTTCTGAAAAATACTTTAACATGCAGAGACGAACAAGTTGTTGTTCCTCTGTATCGAGCCTTGATAAGACCCCATCTGGACTTCTGTGCCCAGTTATGGGCACCGGGGTTTCTTTGTGATGGGGAGGAAGTGGAGAGGGTCCAGAGACGAGTGACCAAGATGATAGCAGGTCTGTGGAATGAACCTTATGAGAATAGGTTGAAGATTTGTGGGTTGCAGAAATTGGACGATAGGCAAAGGAGGGGTGATATGATTGAGACATTCAAATTACTGAAGGGTTTTTATAAGATTGATCCAGAAGATATTTTTGAAAATATGACTGGTGGTGGGAGGACTAGGGGCCATGCATGGAAGCTGGGCAAGAACGTGGTTGACAAGGGTGTTAGAGCTAGGTTCTTTACTTGGAGAGTGGTAAATGAGTGGAATAAGCTTCCAGAGTCTGTTGTGGGTGCTACGACCGTGAATGAGTTCAAGGCAAGGTATGATAGATACAGTGTGAATGTTGAATAGTTGTTCTTGACATGTTAGGGCCTCCCTCGATGAGTCTGTCGACTCCTTGGAGTTTCCCGGAACAATAATAATAATAATGTTCTTGAGGAGCAAGACCCGGATGTTGATTTAGACAATGAAAATTTAATTTCTAGTTCTGGACCGCAACGTTTTACTCAAGCGGAATTGAATGACTTAGTAAGAGATTTGGGCCTATCAAAGGAATCATCGGAATTGTTAGCTTCAAGATTAAATGAAAAAACTTACTCGAGCAAGATACGAAGATAACTTTTTATCGTAGCAGGGAAAGTAATCTTGTACGATATTTTAAACACGAGTGTGGGTTTGTTTACTGTAAGAAAGTGTCAGGTTTACTAACTGAAATGAGTGTTGTACAATATCATCCAAATGAGTGGCGTTTATTTATCAACAGTTCAAGCAGAAGTCTCAAGTGTGTCTTACTACACAATGGGAATGTATATGGCTCAATTCCTATTGGCTATTCAGTCCACTTAAAGGAAACATATGAGGACATTAAAAAGGCTCTGAAGTTATTAAAATATACAGACCATAACTGGATCATCTGTGTAGATCTTAAAATGGTGAACTTTTTACTTGGCTTTCAAAGATGATATACAAAGTTTACGTGTTTTCTATGCTTCTGGGATAGTAGAGCTAGAAACCAACACTGGAGTCAGAAACATTGGCCTCTTAGAATATCCTTAAATCTTGGAAACAGAATGTTATAAATCAACCTTTAATCGACATAGAAAAAATCATTTTTCCACCTCTCCACATCAAACTAGGTCTTATGAAACAGTATGTTAAAGCTTTAGATTTACAAGGTGACTGTTTCCAATACATATGTGAAAAATTTCCACGACTTAGTTATGAAAAAATTAAAGCCAGTGTATTTGATGGACCGCAAATTAGAACTTTAATGAGAGACCCAAATTTCACCAACTCTATGAATGAAATTGAGAAAGAGGCCTGGACTTCATTTACGATGGTTGCGAATAATTTTCTTGGAAACAAAAAACCGTGCAATTACAAAGATCTAGTGGAAACAATGCTTGAAAATTTCCAGCGCCTAGGTTGCAACATGAGCATAAAGCTTCATTTCCTACACAGTCATCTTGATAGATTTCCTGAGAATTTAGGTGCTGTAAGCGATGAACAAGGCGAAAGATTTCATCAAGACTTAAAAACTATGGAAGATCGGTACCAAGGAAGATGGGATTCTCACATGATGTCCGACTACTGTTGGAGTATTCAAAGGGATTGCCAAAACAGAACACACAGCAGAAATTGCTACAAACAAAAATTTATTCCCTAAAACTCGTGTAAGTAAAATTGTTATTTTTTTATAAATATTGTAATTTTTAATGAATATTGTTAAGTAGTTATGTATCTAATTATCGGCCTCCCTCGCATTCAAAGTGCTAGTACGTCCGTTGCAGGTTCTTATGCATTTATTCGTTTACTAACAAGCGAGAGCGGTGAGCGCTACAATTCTGATCTGTGCACCGCTTTGAATAATAGGCTATATCTTCAGGAATTTTTCGAATTTCTTGATAAAAAGTTAGGAATAGATTTTTTAAAAGTACATACTTTCAGAAAATAATATTAAAAAAATCGATATTTTTGATCCTCTAAATAGTACTGCCTCCTTAAAACTATCAAAAACTTACAAATTAGCAAAAAGAAAATGCCATAGAGGAAAAAACCTGACATGATAGAGAAAAATGGGTTTGATATTTGAAATCAGCGCACCCAAATTAGTAAAAAACAAGTCTCATATAAAAGTCAGCAAAAATTGTGTTGGACTGTGTAATCATTTCTGTGGTGATCACTTTCTATTTCAAATTTCCAATGTGCCCTTATATGTGAAACCAATCAGAAGATATCACTATTAATAATAATATAAGCAACAGTACTTTTCTTCTTTGCTCTCTACCCCCCCCACCTCTATATTTGAATTTATTTACATTTTTACAAAGTATGAAGTGACTATGCAGCACACACTTCACATTGTGATGATTATCTCTAGAGCAAGTAAATGCAATTTTTACTATTGTTACTTTTCTCCAAAGGTTACCAGAATATTTCTGTAGGTCTGAGATGCAATTTCTTCTCCGACTGCCAGCTTATTTCATTTGCCTTTTATGATGACTCACAAAAATTACTCTACTTCTTTCCTACTAGTACCTTCAGTAAGATTATAAAAATAAATATTTTTAAATTGTATGTGTCACTTTACTTAAAATTGCCTCCCATTCATGAAGTTTATTTTTATGTTAATTCTATAACCATTCCGACCTTTTCACTGGCCTGTATGTTCCTGTTAAATCATCATATACCTTGAATATTTAAAAGAACATCACCTATTTTACAGTCTTCATCTCACTAAACCAGTTATTTCTGTTGTGGTATTGGTAGAGCTCAACCATTTTTCAACTGAAGATATCTGGTTTCCACATCTACTGATTGTTTAGCACACACTTCACATTGTGAAGTGTATGCTGAACTCTTCTCTGAACCTATCTCTTCTCTTACGTTTTTTTAAAAAATAGCAGTTTCTATGTGCTACTTGGCAATACCTCAACCAGCAGATTGATTTATGCATTATAAGGATATATTTTAGTATATACTTATTCAGTCATTCCATCCATTCAGTATGAGTTCATTGTTCAATTAATTCTTTATTCCATTGCATTCTGTCCTCTGCCAGCCTTACCATCTGTTGGAATGAGGTCAATCCTGATCAGGTCTTCACAGCTTCATGCTATCTTCTTCTCAATCTTTCTTTGCCTCAGTCACCTATAACCCATCCAGAAACAAGGAAGTATGGTAGGACTTCTTGGCACATCCTGGCTATGCATCCAAACCACATTAGCTGTCTTTTGTGTTAGTATATTTGAGATATTATATGTTTAGCCCATCTCTTCTCTTACTTTATCATTTGTCTTTTTTTCAGTTCACTTTGTGCCATTGATTCTTCTTACCTTTGATTCAGAAACCTTTTAATCTTTTTTGTCTGTGATTCAGTTTTCTGCTCCACACAGCACCATAGGAAGATCACCGAGTTTTATCTTTAATCTGTGGCTATTTTTGTGTTTCTCCATATTACGTGTAACTTATTCATTGCTAAGCATCCTAGACTTATTCTGTGCTTGACAGTTTTCATAGTATAATGCTTTAAATAACAGCTTCACACATGTAAGAGAAAACTAATAGAATATATAGTTTCATGTAATGTAGGTCTTCAGTGATTAATTTTATTGTAACACTGACATATTGTCACTTGCCTATTACCATAATTTTTGTCTTATCAAGATTTATCTCCAAGTTGTATTTATTGCTTATAGATTCATTGATTGTAGATTCTCTAGATTGTCTATCAAAATAATATTATCTGTATATTTTAAATAGATGTTTCTTCTGTTGATAGTTACTCCCAGGCAACTCTCCAAGGATTCTACAATTCCCTCTCTCTCCAAGGAACAGGTTGAACAAGTGGCGGGGGATAATTCTTCATGACTCCCCTCTAGGTTAAAATTTGATTTATTTCAATATTCCTGAATTTTACAATTGTCTGTTTGTCTCCATAGCACTTTCTGATTATATTGTTAAATGTAGTTTGTCCTTTTTTTGCAGTATTTCCATTATATGGTTTCTGTCTAGTGAATCAGTCTTCCTTGTCTGTAAAATATACAAAAAGACTTTTGTTTTTCAAAGTCTCTTTAGAACAAAGATTGCATTACTGGTTCCTCTTCCATTTCTGAATCCTATTTGTTCTTCCATTACTTCTCAATACTCTTTTTTTTATATTTTTTATTCTGTTTTGAATGATTCTGATAAATATCTTATGAGCATGGCTTAGCAAGGATATGGGTCTGTAGTTGAAGCATTTTCTTTTATCTCCTTTTTTATGTGTTGGGACAATTTACTGATTCTCCAGTCTTTGGGAAGTTCCTCTTTTTCCAAAATTAGGTTGTATAAATAATTCAAATATTGTATAGTCTCTTCTCCTTCCTCCCACAATTCTTCTGGGATGCCATTTAGGTGCCTTTATATTCTTCATTCATAATATTGCCATGATAATTTCTTTTCCTAGAATTTTTGGTTTGGCTTCTGTTTGTTTTATGTCAAATAATGGGTCTGATGGAAGATACTATTATTTTTGAATAATTGCAAAAAGTGTTTCATGCAGATTGTTTCTATTTCTGGGTTTCCTGTTGCCTTATCTATGATAGGATAAAGGAAAGTAGTATAGATTTTTGCAATTTTTGGTTGATTGTTTTGTACAAAGTTCTGGTGTAATTTTTTCAAATGCATCTTTGCATTCAGCCACCGGATCTTTCTTTCTCTGCATTTTCTGTCTATCTGTTTCTTGGGTAAATTATAAGAGATTCTGTTTTCAGGGGTGTTTTTTTTTTTTTTTGAACTAGTACCAAAATGTCTTGGTAATTGATTCATTGTTAATGTTTTTAGGATAACCAAAAATCCTTGTTGCTGTGTCCAACAATTATTCTTTATCTCAATTCCAGCAATTTCTTCTGTCTTCTTCTCTTATAGCTCTGAGTTTCTCTGTAATCAGTTTTCCATATTAATGCTTGTATGCTGAGTTTTTAAATGCCTTGATGTCTGTTATTTCCTTTGGTGACTATTTTCTTAGCAAATATGTTTATTTTAGCTAGGAATTCATAGTTTGTATCCATATCCATTTTCATGAGGGTTTTTACATTTTGAATTCAGTTTTTTTTATCTTTTATTAATTAATGCAGTTTTTGATATCTCCATTGGATGAATCCCATGTATATTTATGGCTTTCCCATAGGCATTAGAGCTGTTGCACAAATTGAATAAGAATTCAGCAATAGGGACTGATGGGAGCATGTGTGCTAAAAGAGTGTTCACCTGAAACTGGCTATTCCTTTGACCAGGCTGTTTAATATGAGTCTCAGAACAGGGAAGATTCCTCAGGAATGGAAGGAATGTATGGTAATTCCATTGCACAAGGGTGGTGCAAAGACCGATGTATCCAACTGTTGACCAATTAGTATTGGTGAAGATTTTGGAAAAATTTGGTTAGGCTTGCGTTCAGAAATGGGTTGACAGCGAATCTCTACTTTGCAATGAACAACATGGGTTTACTAAGAGAAGGTCATGTTTTAGCAACTTGTTCACATTCTATAATGTTACCATTGAACTATACAAGGAGAATGGATACACCATGATACTTTTGGATTTTGCTAAAGTTTTTGACAGAATACAGCATGGAAGACTGTTGCATAAATTTGAGAAAATGGTTTTGGGTTATAGAATGTTAGCATGGATAAGAGGACAGCTGACTGACAGATATCAGAAAGTGGTGTACCACAAGGATCAGTGCTTGTTCCCTGTTATTCAATCTGTACATTAATGATACTGGGAAGGATTTGACAAATAACATACAACTATTTGCTGATAATGCAAAGATAGGTAGGGTAATCAGGAGTGCTGCTGATATTCAGTACTTGCAGAATGATTTGAATATGTTGGAATCATGGGCATGGGAAAATGGGTGTCAGTTCAATGTGAGTAAATGTAAAGTCATTCACTTCGGCATGATTAGATATCCAATGTCGTATTATATTGGTGAGATTATGCTAGAAGAAACTGATGAGGCTAGGGATCATGGAGTGTCAGTAGAAGGAAGTTGAAGTTCAGGGGCCATGTAGCAAAGATTGCAAATACAACTCAAAAGATAATTACAATGCTGAAACATGCACATGTAAAGATAAGGATGTCATTTTGCCTCTTTACAAGGCCTTGATAAGACTTCACTTGGACTATGCATAGGTCTGGTCTCCTGCTGGTTTCCTTTGTGATTCTGGTATATTGGAGAGAGTGCAAAGGAGAGTATTAAAAATGATATCAGGATTGTGGAATACTGATTATGAAGACAGATTGAGAATTTGTAGCTGCAGACACTAGCAAACAGGAGAAAGAGGGGTGATATGATTGAGACTTAAAAACTTCTGAAAGGATCATACAGGATTTCAATTGATGGAATTTTTTAATTTATGGAGGGTGAGGAAAGGACAAGAAGGCATCCTTGGAAGCTGAGAATGAAGGCCGTTGAGAAGGGGTGAGGGCTAGTTTTTTCTCTCAGAGGGTGGTGCATGATTGGAATGGATTGCCATTGGATGTTGTGAGTGCAAGCAGTGTGAATGAATTCAAGAATAAGTATCATAGCTGTATGTGTAGTATGTGGCCTCCCTCGATGAGTTTCTGACTCCCTGGAGGTCTTTCTTAATAATAATAAAACATTGTGTTGGTGATAAGTAAGCTATTTAATTTACAGAAATTTAGTAGCATTTTTCCTCTCCTTTATTTCTCCTATTACAAATTTTACCATAATATGTACATAATTTAAAATAATGCAACTTTTGCATTAAAATCTCTGGGGATTATCAGGATATCTCATGTTTGTATCATCCATTTCTTCCTTCAGTTCTAAAAATTATGTATCTTCCATTTCTTCATGGGAAGGTCTGGTGCATAAATGACACTTTTAATGTAAATATTCTTTACTTTAAATCTGATAGATAGGATTCTTGAAGAGATGGGTCTTGTATCAGTGATATTTATGAGATGTTTTTGGATTACAATTGCAGCTCCTTCTCTGTGCTGTTGATCTCTTCTTCCAGAGTAGTACATTCTTGTTTTGCTTAGATCTGCAATACCTTCATCTGTCAAATGTGTCTCTGAAATTTCAGTCACATTCAAGAGCTAAAACACTACAAGTGTTTTAGCTCTTTTTAAGCACTCAGTGCTTTCTATCATTTTACAGTGATCTGATATTTATAGTTCAGATGTTAGTGTCTTCTTAATTAGTATGTAGCCAATTTTTCACCTGTCCCTGTTGTTATGGATCAAATGCATTGGCTCCTCCAAACACAGTAGCGTTATTATCATGCTTCAATATCAAATCCATGGAACTATTTGGCATAACACTGTAACCTGCTTACAAATCCTTTTTTAATAAAAAATATATCATCATTATCATAATAAAATTCCTGCCATGCACCCTCAGGGGGGGGGGGGGTGTACAGGATATGATAGTACTACATGTAAAAATTTACATCATTACTAACTTCCTATCTACAATTTTCCTCCAAGTCAGTCTGTTACTTGCCAAAACTCCAACATTATCAGATCTTATATATCTATTGTCTAAGGCACTTTGTACCGTAGGATCAACCTATATCTTGGTCTTCCTCTGGGTCGTGTTCCTGCCAACCTTGCAGAGAACACTTGTTTTGCTAATCTTTCCTCGCCCAATCTATTTAACTGACCATTCCTGGATGCTGACAATGTCAAGTTCTTTCCTAATATTCTCGTTTTTAATATGATATTGCCATTGATGCCATCTGTTCACGCCTCTAATCTTTCTCAGGACTCTCATATCTGCAGACTCTAGTCTTTGGTCAAGTGTTTTACTTCTGACCCAGCTCTCAAATCCATAAGTTAAGACTCGTTTGAACACTGTCATGTATACAGCTAATTTAGTGTTCTGACTAATTTCTCTTTTATTCCATATGAATTTATTCAATTGACTTCCTACCATACCAGCTTTGTTGATTCTGTTGTCTATTTCTATATTTAATTTACCATCTTCACTAAAAATCATGCCTAAGTAGCTGAAATGTTTTACTTGTTCCACAGGTTGTCCGTTCAAAACACAGTTGACATTTTCAACGATTCTGCCTATTTTCATTGTTTTTGTCTTTTTAATGCTGAACTATATACCATATCTATTACAACAGTTATTCAATTTAGTCAGGGAATCTTGCAGACTTGTAGCAGATTTATTTAGAAGTATAACATCATCTGCATCAAGCAAAGAGCTGACATTAACATCTCCAATTCTGATATCATGTTTAATACCACTTTCCTTCATAATGTGATCCATATAGATAATGAATAACAGAGGGGGTAATGTACATCCTTGTCTCACACCAGATTTAACATTAAACCATCTTCCTGTACTTCCTTCAATTCTAACTGCTGACTTACAACTCAAATAAAGATTGATACAATGCCCCATTGACACCATATAACTGTAGCATATGGAATAGCTTCTCTCTTGGCACCTTGTCATATGCCTTTTCCAGATCGACAAATCTTAAGTATAAATCTTTGTTATATTCCCATGCTTTCTCAACTATTTGTCGTGAAGTGAAGATCTGATTCTGACAGCCTCTATTTGGCCTGAATCCAGCTTGTTCCTCACCAAGCTTTTCTTCCACAATTCTTCTCAACCGTTTCTCAAGTATACTTGCATATATCTTACCAGGAACACTCAGTAATGAAATGCCTCTGTAATTCTCACATTCAGTTTTATTTCCCTTTTTATATATGGGTACTATGAGAGCTCTACTCCAATCATCAAGAATTTTCCCCTCTGTCCACGCCTTCTGAACTATGCAGTGCAGCCACTGTAAGACTTTTATACCACCATACTTCAGCATTTCTGATTGAATATCATCTACTCCTGCTGCCTTTCCACATTTCAAGCCTTTGATGGCTTTTTCTACTTCAAATATGGATATGTATTCCTGACTGTATGCCTGTGGGGTGTTTTTTACCACTGTGCTATCACTGCTTGTTTCATTTAGCACATTTTCAAAGTAATTACTCCATACTTCAAGGATATCTTTTTCTCCCATTTTCATGTCACCTTTATCATCTCTAACTCCTTTTACAGCCCTCTTTCCTCCATTCCTAAGCTTCTTCAACAACCTCCAGAATATCTTGCCACCTTCTTGATATTTATTCTCTATGTTCTTTCCAAAGTCCTCCCATGACTTTTGTTTAGCTAGTTTTACACATTGTTTAGCTTTCTTACATTTGTCTCTGTATTCTCCAAGAGCACAAGCTGACTTATTTGCCAGGAACGTTTGATATGCATTCTTCTTTTCCTTCACTGCCTCTTTAACTTCCTGTGTCCACATGGAGTTCTAATTTTTCTATCCTTACAGACAACCTCACCACATGCCTCTCTGGCTGAATCAATCAGTGTTTTCTTCAAGGCTTGCCATTGAATCTCCATGGTTTGGTTGCTGTTCTCAAACTCTCATTTTTTCTTCAATAATCTTTGTGTATTTTAGTCTACAGTTCACATCTGAGAGCTGCTCAAGTTTTATTCGCTTTAAAACTTTCTTACATGTTATTCTTTTAAATATGAAATTCAATTTTATCCTGCTCAAGACTAAATAGTGATCACTTCCAATTTCAAATCCTCTGTACACTCTGGTGTCCTGCACCAGGAAGAAAACATTACTATCAACAATAACATAGACAATGAGACTTTTCTTATTCCTTGCATCTTCCCTCCATGTGAATTTGTGCACATTTTTATGTTGGCACATGGTGCTAGTTATAACCAGTCCATGTCCTGAGCAGAAAACCAACAGGTATTTGCCATTATTATTAGCTTTCCTCTTTTCTCCAAATTTTTCCCAAAACATTTTTGTATGTTGACGATCATTTCCTACTCTGCTATTTAGGTCCCCAACAAGGACCAACTTTTCCTTTTTCATTTTGTCAGTTGCTTTCTCTAAAGCATGAAAGAATTCTTCCACTCTTCTACCTTAGTAGAACCTTCTGTGGGACCATAGGCACAAATAAGTCTCATTGTCCAGTTCCCCATTCTGATATTTGCCAACATCACTCTACTTGAGACTGCCTGCCATTCAAGAAGATGAGCCTCGTATTTAGTGTTGAATACTATGGCTTCTCCTTCTTTTCCTTGATTGTCATTACCTGAATATAACATTTTGTATTTATTGCTCAAAAAGATCTCACCAGTTTTTGTCTTTTTTGTTTCAGTCACCCCTATTATGTCGATCTGGTACTTATCTAATTCCTCAGCTAACTCTATTTCTTTGCCATTCAGATTTCTTATGTTGATAGTACTGATCTTTAACTGTGGTGATGTTGAGTTGGGGTGTGTTTCAGATTTGTTCCAGCAGCTGACTTTTCGCTGTTCACCCTGGTTTCTTTGGTGAAAACAACAGAGGCCTTGTTTAACCGGGTGACACCCCAGCCTGCATGAAATTCTGTCATGTTTTACCATCATTTCATATTTTGGTTTAAGCCAATAAGAATAGAATTTGGTGAGCTAAATCCAAAATTGCCAGCCCATCCTTGTTTTTTCAGTATCCAGGTAGATCCCAACAGGGTGCACCACGAGAAGGTGAGGAGTGGACATTAGGTCAATAGCCCCTGGTCGGTTCTCTGCATTCCTTTAAAGGCAATGTGGAGGTCTCCTCTCAGTTATATAGCTTTGACCCTTAAGCATCCCCAAGAAAAAAAAAATAAATAAATAAAATTAAATTAAATAAAATAAAAAAAATATATTTTTTTATTTTTTAAATTAAGAGGATGGTCTGAAAAGTTCTCTGCGTAACAATGAAAAAACGAATTATAATTTCCAAATTATTTTTATTTGTCAACATAATCTCCCTTAAGACTAATACATTTATTCCAACGATGTTCCAGCACCATTATCCCTTCCCTGTAGTGGTTCTCAGTAAGATCTACAAAATACCCCTCTACAGCTGCAATCACCTCTTGATTCAAAGAAAAACACTGACCAGTGAAGAAGAGTTTTAGTTTTGGGAAGAGATTGAAGTCAGAGCGAGCCAAATCTGGGGAATAGGATGGATGTTCCAACAATTCATAGTGCAGATCCCTTAATTTTCCCATTGCCAAAACAATTTTGTGGGTAGGTGCATTGTCCTGATGAAAGATGATTTTTTTCTTCTGCAAACCAGGTCTTTTCTCACAAATTTTTTCGTCTAGTCTGGTTAAAAGATCGGAATAATATTCCCCGGTTATTGTTTTACCCTTTTGAAGATAATTAATAAACAAAATGCCTTTAGCATCCCAAAACACCGATGCCATGACCTTTCCTGCCGATGGAATTGACTTTTTCTTCTTTGGTGCTGAACAACCAGCTTCTGTCTTCTGTTCTGTTTGGATTCTAGTGTGTAATTGTGAATCCAAGTCTCATCCATAGTAATAATTTGATGCACAAAATCAGTTTTATTCTTGTTAAAACGTTCCAACCACTGTTCAGAGATTTTCATGCACTTGCGCTTTTGATCTGCACTGGTCAGCAGAACAAAAATGCAAGTGCATTTTATCTGCTGTGAGCAAACGGCACCTATCTTGTGTAGAACTTTTTCATTTGCAATTCTTTATGTAAAATAGATTCTACATCTTCTTTTGAAATGGCTATAGTCTCAGCAATTTCATGCACTTTGACTCGCCGGTCATCCAATATCATATCATGCTTAATCAATGGTTTCTGTTGTTGTTACACTTTTTTAACATCCTTCATGTGGGATCATCTTGAAGGCTGGTACGGCCATGTTTCAACTCGGCAGCCCATTTTCTTAATTGTCAAAAACGAAGGAGAAGAGTGCCTATAAACTTTTATGAATTTCTTTTGGCGTTAAATCTTCTTTTACAAAGAATTTTATAACTGCACAATACTCAGTTTTATCTGTTTCAAGGGATACACTTTTGCTTCAGACAATTTTATAGAACAAACTATTCGATATAGTTCGCCCACCGATTAGAGGTCCCTCGACACTTCTGCGCATGTCAGAAAAAGGAGAATCCATTCCGATAATAGGGATGTAATAATAAACAAACTGAGTTTGTTTATTATTACAGGTAGGAAAATTTAGCTTTTCTTTTACGAACATTGCTGTTTTTAAAGTGTAACAATTTAGCTTGTATAACAGTTGGAAAAATGTATGTAGAGTGTTAATAATATTAAAAAAGGTATAGCATAAAACAAAAATTTAACTAAGTTTATTTTTAAGAAAGTTTTCTATAAAATAAAAATAATTATACAGAAAAACAGAAAACATTTCAAATGAACTTAGATATTCTAAACTTACAGTTGAGAGAACTGAGACACTTTAATGTCCTAAACTGATTAATTATTTATGACTTGTTGTGACTCTCAATAGCATGCAAAAAAAATACCATTGTCAAATTCTTTTAATCTTCAGAGTCATCTGAATCGGTATCCGAATCGCCATCACTTTCACTTAAACTGATCCCCAAAGGTTCGCACAATTCTTCGATAATTCCGTCTCTATCCCAATATATATTTTCCAATGAGGTGACATGAGAGCAATATTTTCCCCACTTTGAACTGTAATACTTTCAATCGCCTGTTCTGAAAGCTTAAAAAGTTTCGACATGTCAATATCCCCAGTTACATTGCGATGGCGAATGAAACTTTTCACTTCTGCCCAAACATACTCAATAGTATTAATATCGCAATGATTTGGTGGTAGCCTCAAAGCTAGAAATCCATGCTCTTTGAGCATCGTGTCGAATTTAAATAGTTTAGTTGTGGGAGAGTTTCTTTTGACAAAATTAAGCAATTCAATTTTTCGCATATCTGAGGAATGAGAAATGTTATTTGCAGAGAGCCAATCCATAAGAACTTGCGTCTTATTAGACCAATTTGGAACTTTGTTCAATCGAATAGAGTGATATGAAGCATTATTAATTATAACAACAGCATTTTTAGAAAGGTTTGGAATCAGTTTTTCTTCTGCCCACTTTTCGAAGATCGTAGAATTCATTTGCCTATGGTAATCTCCAATAGTTGAATTGGCTTTGTATAGTAAGTTGGAATTAGCTAAAAAACCCATTTCTCCACCCGCACACAAAATTATTATGCGCCGCGAGGCATTTCCGGTTTGTAGCACTACATATTCTTCTTTAGACTGCTAACATTTTCCATAAGTTAAATTACTATCAATCCAAGTTTCATCTAGATATACAATCGGTCTTTTCTCCTCCCTGAAACGTCTTATTGCTCTCAAATACTGCGTTCTACATAAAATAATGTCACTTCGCTCCATGATAAGTTTTCTGGGTCTTTTTAAAACAAAATCCGATTTCATGAAGTATTTTCCTTAAAGTTTCTCTTTTCCAAGAAAATTATTTTTTTCTTTAAGCACAGGAATCAATTTCGGAACAGTTGGCACTCTTTTCTCGACCATGTAAAATTCGTGAATAGTTCTTCTTATAACGTCTACATCAAAATCATTTAAAGCTACGGTTTCGATGGTTTTCTTTCTCTTGCGCTTTTTTTAGAAGATTTAAATTTTGGCTTACCTTCACCTTTTGATTCCCTACGAATTCTTTTAACAGTCGACCCCCGATACGCCCACAATTGCACTTGCACGTTTTATGACTTGAGAGAGGGGGAACAAGAAGACAGCCTTCTGACGATTCTTTTTCGCAGAATGTCAGCACATTATTCAATATTCTTTTGCAAGAGCTACGTGTAACAATAGAATTTGTTGACTGTACTGGATCCATCATACAAATTAATAATAAAAAAAAATGCAAAAAAGGAACAACAAAAATCAAGCTAGTACTAGTACAGCGACAGACAAGAAAGCACGTGATTTCGCATGTTGGCAACCAATTCGTACATCCTTCATTTCTTTCTCCCCTTCAGCATGAATTGACTATTCTTGGCACCAAGCCAAGAAGGGATCTATAAATGGTGGGCAAACTATAATATCACTTTCCTTTATATTATACTCATATACATAATGAATAGCAATGAAGATAAGATAGCACATAACCACCTAATTTGGCACTAAACCAACATCCTGTCCATCCTTCAATTCTAATTGCTGACTTATAAATTACGCTATATGGTGTTTTGCATAATGTCCTATTTCCATCATATAACTGAAGCATATTGAACAGCTCTTTGTTACATCCTACAATGAATTTTTTCCAGATCTATAAAATTGAAATTCAGATATTTTTTATTATTCCCATAATTTCTCATTTATCTGTCATAAATTTAAAAAAAAAAAAAAAAATATATATATATATATATATATATATATATATTTTTTTTTTTTTTTGACAGCTTCTGATTAGCTTAATCCAAGCTTGTTCTTCCTTTGCTTTCAAAAATTTTCTTAGCTTATTTTTGAGTGATAAGCATTTTCATTCAGTATCAAGATGGATATATAGGAAACACCAAGAAAAGATGAGGGACATTACATTACAAATACCCAAATCTGAAAGTTGGGTTTAGCAAAAGAACATTTAATCAAATACTATAGATTACAGATATTAGTTTTAAAGAAAATTAAAAACAAATGTACGGCATCAATAGCTTGATCATATTAAAAATGAAAATATTATTAAGGAACTGGACATCACAGAACAGAATTCAAGAATGTCGATCAGAGCTAATCTGAGATACTAGTGTGTCTGATAGAAGAAAGAGAGGACAAGACTTACAAACAGACCACGATATAAGTACATGGATGCAGTTAATAGTGCTTTAGAAAACAGAAATGTAACATCTGAATAATGATGAAGACCTAACAAATCTAAAAATTAATTTGGAAGAAAAACCTAAACAGAAGCTAGTCATAATGAAACTTAACTATGTTGATCTATTTCCTCTTGACGATACATACTGCCAGCCTGGCTGGCTAAGTGGTTAGCATATCCGCTCTCCAGCCAAAAGGCTGTGGGTTCGAATCCCGCCGTGGGCATGGATGTTTGTGATTGTCTGTGGAAATACTAGTAGTAGTAGTAGTCGGTAGTAGATGGTGTTGGTGTAGTTACGGTCAGTTGGTGGATTGAGTGGTAAAGATGGAGAGTTGAAGAGCAGGTGCCCTCCCTCGATGAGTCTTTGGACTCCTTGGAGGTGTCAAATTAAAAAATAAAAATATTAGGAAATGAAGATGATATATCAATTAAGATACCGAATGATCTGAAATGTGAATATCAAGGTACTAATAACTTTCAATATATGCAATATTATGATATTCTCTTCTCTTAAAATCGCTTTTCACAAGGATTTAATAATTCACGTGAATTATCAGTCATTCATTTTTTTACAACATATAAATTTAGTCAAAATGGAACAATAAAAATAGAAATCCATTCATTTCCCAAGAGATGGGAAGAACACATTTCATAGAGCAATTTATAAACTTTCTAAAAAAATCAAAGAATAACAAAATATAAGATTAATAAACTTTTAAATTATTATTACTTTGCATACCTTCACCATATCTTTCTGCCATAATAGGTACCAGACTATTATGCCGTCCAGCAACATAAACTTCACCTGGATCTAAGGTAACAAGATCTGCTCTGCCTGTATCTAGATAACTCATACAATGATCTTTATCTGCTGCTTGTTTGCATAATAAATGAAATTTGAAACTTCCGCTTTTTTTTATTGCTAGGGAAAAATCTTGACATTTTCGTTGTTCTGAATGGCTAACTGTACACCACGTTACTTGCTTATTTTGTTCTTGTGATAACCCTAAGGGAAAACAGAATATTAAAAATTCACATAGAATTAACTTTAAAAAAAAAAAAAAAAGTAAAACCAAGTTTTCATTTTCTTTATAAGTTAACAAGGTTTTCTTTCAAAGCAACTTTCTTGTAATAAATTATTATTATTAATAAACCTTTATGAAGCCAACAAACTCATCTAGGGAAATTTCACTCAACCAGTAAATATATTGCCTTTAAACTCATTTCACACACAGCATTTTCAACACATTCCACTCACCACTCTCCAATGAGAAAAGGCAATTTTTCACATCCTTCTGTACATTGCCTCTTGTAAAATCACTTCACTGACATAAATATCTCTACTGATTTATCACTTATCCACTCAACTCTACAATCTACATTGTCTCAATTAATCTCCACAATCACCAACATTGAAGACTCAGATTCCTGATATAGCCTTAGTGAATTACACATTGAAGTGATATAGTGATGGCACACTATATCACTTCAATGAAGTGATAAAGATATAGCACATTGAAGTGTTGTATTCTTTAATGTACATTTTGGCAAAACTAAATTTATGCTATGGTTCAACCCTGTTTTGAAGCTAAATTTTAATACAGCAATCCCTCGATTAGTGCGCCTAATGCGTTCTTAAAAACAGGTGCATTAATCGAATATAATAACCAATGGGAAAAAGTATAATTCTTTCCTCAAATTTCTTTTTTGAACCTTAATTTTTTTATAAAAGAATTAAGGCATGTCTCCGGGCCTAGTTAAAGGAAAACCATGAAGCTGAAAGACAATAAAACATATTCAGAATATAAATTTTATTATTCTACTTCTTAACAAAGAATTGAGCTAAAGCAGTTTGGCAAGCATTTTGTTTCTTTTTTCATACAACTGATAGTATGGCCCTATTGCCTCTTCTACTCCTCTACAAATTTTATTGCTTCTCTCTTCATCAGGGTCAGCCTCTAAGCATTGCTGCTTAAACACTTCGATTGTGCAAAAAATATTTTCAAATTGTTTCTGTGAAATCTCTTTTGGATGACTATCAGTGGTTAAATTTTCTTCATATTCTTCGGAATCTTCCAGCTGTGCATCTAAATTTAGCAGGTTGGAATCGCTCAATTCTTCAGAATGAGATTTAATTAACTCTTGGACGTTATCGTTGAAGGGGAGAATGAAGAACGTACGAATTGGTCGCCAACACGCGAAATCACGTACTTCATAGATAAAATTTCCCATCTGTTATACAAGCAAAATAGTTACCACTTTAAAAACTACAATGATCATAAAAGAGAAGTTAATAATCCGATGTGTAATAATAAACAACTTATCCCAGAAGAGGGATTGATTACCTATTATTGGAATGGATTCTCCTTTTTATGACATGCGCAGAAGTGTCGAAGAGTCTTGAATCTGTGGGCATACTATAGCAGACGACATAAATTTTGGTGGTAAAAATTTGGAACATAGTACTGTATAGATAGTGTACACAGAAGTAGTGTAGTATGCCATTAAAAATAACTTTGTAAAATGTTTTAAATCGGTAACTAAATTATTTCATTCTGGTGAGTGATTTTTTAAAATAGTTAGCCATAAAAATGTATAGATAGAAAATTTTTAAAATCTGTAACATTTATTTTTAATATGTGTATAGGTGCGCTAATCGAATTTGGGTATCGAAAAAAATGACACACTAATCGGGGGTGCATTAATCGAGGGATTAGTATACTAGAGGAATAGGGCAGGTTCGAGGTTTAGAGGTGCAGGAGAAGAGTGCGTTCCAGATGTTGAGTACTCTGAATGTCAGTAAAGCTGTGGGACTGGATGGTATTTCACCACGAGTTTTGAGAATGAGCTAAAGAACCGACAGCTCCTTTGACCTGGCCTTTCAATGAAAGTCTAGCCAAGGGAAAGGTGCCCAGGGAATGGAAGGAAGGTAAGATAGTGCCATTACATAAGGGTGGTAGCAGCCTGGAAGTGCCTAATTATAGGCCAGTTTGTGTGTCATTAGTAGTTAAGATCTTGGAGAAATTAGTGAGGGACCGTATACAGCACTGGGTAGATGAGGTTAATGTTATCTGTGAGAGTCAACATGGATTTGTGAAGAGGCGCTCTTGTTTTAGTAATATGCTAGCCTTTTATAATAAAGTTACAAGAGCAGTAGATGAGGGAAAGGCATATACTGCCATTTTCTTGGATTTAGAGAAGGCATTTGACAGGGTGCCACATGATAAGCTGATATTTAAGTTGCAGCACATGGGTCTGGATGTCAGTTGGTCATCAACTGGATTCAGGATTGGCTGTCTGGAAGGTATCAGAGAGTTGTGTATGGTGGGGCAGCTTCAAGGAGGCAGAGGGTTACAAGTGGGGTCCCACAGGGCTCAGTACTGGGATCTATACTGTTTAACCTTTATATCAATGACATTGTCAGTGGATTGCAAGGGGATAGTCAGTTGTTTGCGGATGATGTGAATCTGGGAAGGGTTATTAGTAATAGTGCAGATGTGGTAGCCCTGCCACATCTGCACTATTAAGAGGATTTGAATAAGCTAGACAAATGGCCAAATGAATGGGGATGTCAGTTTAATGCAATAAAATGTAAGGTCTTGAGGTTTGGGACACATCAATGGGATGCTGCATACTCTATTGGAGGAGCTATACTGGAGGAAGTAGGGGAGACAAGAGATCTGGGGTTGATGACTGATAGAAACCTGAAATTTAGGGGACATATTGCAAGGGTGGTGAAGGTAACATAGAGGATTGTTGCAATAATGAGAAGGACACTGATCAGCAGAGATAAAAGAGTATCATTCCACTGTATAAGACTCTGATCAGACCACACTTAGACTATTGTTCACAGATTTGGTCCCCAGGATTTGAAGGGGATAAATTAACTGTGGAAAGGGTACAAAGGCAGATAACAAAGATGGTTATGAGGATCGGCTGAGGGAATGTGAACTGCAGAGTTTGGCAGATAGAAGAAGGAGAGGTGATAAGATTGAGACTTTTAAGCTGTTAAGAGGTGGTTACAGGGTTGACACTGGGGAGTTCTTTTGCTTGGTTGAACAGCGTGAAGGAGTGATGACAAGGGGCCTTCCCTGGAAGTTAGGAAAGAAAACTGTGAGCAAGAGGGTGAGAAGTGGTTTCTTTGCATGGAGGGTGGCTGAACCATGGAATGCATTGCCTGGTAGAGTGGTGAGAGCGAGAACGGTCAATGAGTTTAAGGAGTGGTATGATAGACTTTGTGTTTCCTAAGAGGGACCTCCCATGATGAGTCTTGATAGACTTTGTATTTCCTAGGAAGGACCTCCCGCGATGAATCTTTTGACTTCATGGAGGCCTGAATAATAACAATAATAAAATAATAATAATTTCCGTGTAATGCTATCATAAATGATTTAACAAATTTCATTCAAACACATTGAAGGGGGAAAAAAAGTTAATACAAAACTTTACAACTGATATTTCTATAGCTTTATACTCGTTTCATCAGAAAACAGAGGGCTAAAGACGAGCAATAAAGATAATTCCAATCAGTTCAAAAAATCATTTAAAGTGAAAGCAGTAAATCTGCCTTGTTAAATTTGTATATTAATGATAAAGGAAAAGAGGGTGGGGGGGATATTCAGTTGTTTGCTAATAAGGATAATGCAAAATATAAGGATATGCACTTCAGGTTGTAAACATTATTATTATGGGCAACTCCAAGGAGTCCTTAGACTCATCGAGGGAGACCCTAACATCATGTCAAAAACAACTATTCGACATTCACACAGTATCTATCATACCTCGCCTTGAACTCATTCACAGTCATGGCACCTTATTCCACTCATGCACCACTCTCCAAGTAAAAAACCTAGCTCTAACAACCTTGCAAACTACGCTCTTGCCCAGCTTCCATGTATGGCCCCTAGTCCTCCCGTCACCAGTCCTATTCTCAAAAATATCTTCTGAATTAATCTTATAGAAACCCTTCAGTAATTTGAATGTCTCAATCATATCACCTCTCCTCTGCCTATCAACCAATTTTTGCAACCCACAAATCTTCAACCTGTTCTCATAAGGTTCATTCCATAGACCTGCTATCATCTTGGTCACTCGTCTCTGGATCCTCTCCACCTCCTTCCCATCAAGAAGAAATCCTGGTGCCCAAATGTGGGCACAATAGTCTAGATGGGGTCTTATCAAGGCTCGATACAGAGGAACAATAACCTGTTTATCTCTGCTTGTTCAAGTATTTTTCAGCAACCAAGTGATTTGATGAGCTGATTTAGCCACTTTTGCGATGTGCCCCCTAAACTTCGACTCTCTATCCACCAACACTCCCAAATCCTTGGCTTCGTCAATCTCCTGGAGTACGGTTCCACGAATGTGATATATACTGCTGCTAATCTTTTCACCCCAAAATGCATAACCTTACACTTTGCCACATTAAATTGACATCCATTCTCCTTAGCCCAGTCCTCCAAACTATCCAAATCATCTTGCAAAATTTTGATATCCTGTGCACTCACTATTGCTCTACCCAACTTTGCATCATCAGCAAACAAACGAACACTTCCTCTCAGATCCTTTCCTATATCGTTAATGAACAAATTGAAAAGTAGTGGTCGAAGAACAGAACCCTGCGGCACACCATTAGTCACAGGAGGTGGGCAGGATTCAGAAACAAGTGATCAAGCTGAAGGTATAGAAGGTGCATGGGTTGCAAACTTTAGTTGATATACTGTGTATCACAGTGATGGTGATAGATTACAGGAAACTGATGAGGTTGGGAACTTGGGGGTAATAGTAGACAGAGTTGGAGCTCCAAGGAAATATTGCAAAAGTTAAAATAGCTCAAAGGAGTACTTCAATGTTGAAAAACATGTTAACAAGAAAAGGAAGTTATTATTCTCTTTATAAAGCTATGATTCAGTTACATCTTTACTACTGTGATCAGGAGGTTGGGCAGGATTCAGAGACAAGTGATCAAACTGAAGGTATAGAAAGGTGCATGGATTGCAAACTTTAGTTGATAGGCAAAAAAAAAAAAAGAGGAGACATGATAGAAACCTATAAGATATTAAAAGGATTTTTTAAAATTGACACAATGGAAATTATTCAACACATCACAAATAGAGAGAACTAGGGATCACCACTGGTAATTACATAAATGTGATTAATAAGAGTGTGTGAACTATTTTTTTTTTAATGGAAAGTGGTGAGTAAGTGGAATGGATTACAAGTATTTTGTAAGTGCCCTGAGAGTGAATGAGTTTAAGGAGAGGTATGATAGGTTTTGTGTATATAAAAGTTAGTGTGGGTCTCCAATGATGAGACTCCAAACTTCATGGAGATACCCAGTATAATAAAATATAAAATAACAATAATAAAAGGATTAATTACATTTGGTTACAGTTTCTTTTGATAAAGAAACCATAACCAAACTCCAAAGTTTTCTTGGAAGACCGCTAAGAATTAATACTGCATGAGGTTAACAAGAGTGGTATTCCTTTACATCTTATTGTTAGTAAATATTTACTAAATGCTTGCCAAAATTAATTTATTATTATTAATGCACAGAAACCTCCATAGAGTCCTAAGACTAATCATGGGAGATGCAAACTATCCACACTATCTATCATGCCTCCTTGAAACCATTAACAGACAAAGCACTCATAACTGACTCAATCTATCCTCAAAGGGAGCATTCCACAGACTACTCACCATCTTGGTAACTCACCTGTGGATCCTCTCCACCACTGCCTCATCCCCAAGAAACCCAGGTGACCAGACCTGAGCAAAGTAATCCAGATGTGGTCATATCGAAGCTTTATAAAGAGGAATGATAACGCCCTTATCGCTGCTTGTTAGTGTATTCTTCAATAACCAAGTAATCATGTGGGCTATCCTGGCTACTTTAACAATATGCCTTCTAAACTTCAGCTCTCTACTACTACCATCTCCAGATCCCTGGCTTCAATTTTTTTGGAGTAGAGTTCCCTCGATGTGGTACACAGTGTGTAATCTTTGTATCTCAAAATGCAAAATTTGATACTTTTCCACATTAGACTGACATTCATTATGTTTTGCCCATCAGCCTATTTAAATCATCCTGCAAGCTCTCTACATCACCTTGATTAACTATTACCTTATCCAAGTTTGATTCATCAGCAAACAACTGAATATTTCCCGTATCATTTATGTACAAATTAAACAGCAGTGGTCCAAGCACAGAGCCCTGCAGCACATCACTAGTCACCTGCCTTCTCTGGAACTGGTGATATGGATAAAATAGTGGATGAACATATACTACTTTTTGGTATCTGTCCATCAGCCAGCCTTTTATCCATATCACCAATTTCATATCCATCCCCATTTGTTGCAGTTTGCATAACAGAGTTTTGCATGATACCACATGATTCCATGTGGTATCATGTCAAACACCTTTGCAAAATCCAGGATTATCATAGTGCAGCCATTCTCTTTATCCGACTCATCTGTCACTATTATAAAAAGTTAGATTACTAAGGCATAACTGACCCTTCATAAAGACATGCTGTCCCTCATCGAGTGTCATATTCTTATCCACCTGTTCCTGAATTCTCTTTTTTGACCAACTTTTCCAGTACTTTTACCACCACTTCTGAGATACTAATTGGTCTATAATTTACCACCACAGACTTAGATCCTTCTTTATGCAAAGGAATTATTTTGCCCTCCTACCCTCTTGGGACTCTGCCAGAGCTGAGACTTAAATTAAACCGCCTAGTCAAAGTCATTGCTAGTTCCCCTGCACGTTCTCATAAAGTGCGAGTCGATATCCCATCCAATCCCTTTAGATTCAGTAATATCCTATGTACCTCCACTTCAACCTCTGTTCTCACATTAACCCCCTGTCACCTCTGCCATAATAATATCTTCACTTGGTTGATATATCCTTACTCAGAATGAAAAACTCTAGGATTTCCTTTCACCTGTTCAGCTAGTCTGGTCACCTTTCTTACCTGATCCTTGTATTGTTCACGAGTTAGCTGGTCACCTTTCTCTTTATATACCCTCCACAATATTTTCTTTGTTTACAGCTCATGCTTAATGATACTACTCATCTAACCCCTATTCGATTTACTCTCCTGATCTTGGGTATACAGTATGCTACTGCTTCCTCCAGATACCCCTCAACTATCTTCTCCCCCTGCACTGTGAACATCCTTCCCTTGCAGAACTTTATGCTATGGTACTGTTTCAAGCTGCCTTCTAAGTGTATCATAATCACCTGCCTTGTAGTTCTACAATTTCATCAGTTGATAAACTTATCCTCTTTACATATAGAATGCTTCAGATTTATTTCAAAAATGACAAATTAATGCAAAATGACTTGGTGGGGAGCTTTGATGTGACATCATGATACCAACAAATTTTTATCTTTCAATTTTTAAAATAAAACATTTCCTCTGATATAATTAAGCTTACAGAATTTGCTATGCAATCTGGATATTTTATTTACACAGGAAAACATTATCAACAAGTTGAAGGAATAGCTATGAGCAGTCCAATCCCACTAAACCTCGATAATTTTTATACAGTTCATTCTGAACAAACAAATCTTTTGCCACCATATTTCCTTAACCTCATATTTATTCAGTATGTAGATGATTTTTCTCTGAAACAGTCAGTTCAGATATTTGCCATCTGAACTGGTTCAGGAAATAACCTCCAAAAGTTTCTTCATAAGCTCTACATCATCAATTACATTAAATTCATCTTTAAAGGATATCACTTTCCCTTTTGATTTTCACTTTTGACTGTCTCATTTGACATCTACCAAACAGGTCATTGAATTTTTCTGTTAAAAAACACCTATCTTCC
The DNA here is from genome assembly GCF_054136105.1 of Typopeltis vanoorti. Taxonomy (NCBI): domain Eukaryota; kingdom Metazoa; phylum Arthropoda; class Arachnida; order Uropygi; family Thelyphonidae; genus Typopeltis; species Typopeltis vanoorti. The sequence continues at coordinate 43,888,018 of NC_143553.1, forward strand.
CTAAAAGATATATTCTTGTGGCTCCCATCATCTATCTAATCAGAAGTTTAACATCATCATCAAGAAATGAACTCTTGCAAAATGAGGCTATATTAACACATGAACATGATCGATATATCCATATTGAAAAAAAAATATTGATTTTTTTTTTTATATATATCCTGTGATGAGTGTCCCATGGTCTGGAAATCTGGATATAGATGGGATATAGAAAATAAAACAGGTATCAAAGCAACTTCTCTCACAAGAATGAAGCATTAACAGAAATTCAGAACAACAGAAGAACAGTAATTACTAAAGTGAATAAAGAGAAAACCACCTATAATCTCTCTATTTAAGGATTATTTGAATGTTCAAATCAAAAGCCTTCACAGGCTCTATGTATGCGAGTTATTTTACCTGGCAAGGAAAAAAAATACAAACAAATTACTGGTATTTGATGGGTATTCCCTCTTCTCCCTTCTTGGGACAATTTTTATGTTAAGCCTTTTGATATCAAACTTTTAATCTGGCTGTGCTACTATGTAGATAACATATCTGCTTCTGGCCCCATGGGTAAGACACTTATAAATAAAAATAATAATAAATAATCAACTAACGCCTTTTATTCCCGTACAGGGAGTTTGCGAGCTGTTTAACTTATGGAGACTGATTGGGCAGTTCACTCTCCACTGGCAGCCAATCAGAGATATCTCGCCCAAAGCTATCACTAAGTTAATTGCAGTGAAGAGATGGCTAACAAGTGCCATCATCTCATAGTCCCTAATCCTAACACAATATTTTTAATGTCTGAAAATACTATGGGTTCGATGGTCGATTTTCTTGAGTTTAAGGGTGAAAAACCCAAGTTTCTGGGAGCAAAAAAACCCACCTGCCCGTGCCAGAGATCGACTAACTTGAGAACCAGTCGAAAAGAGGCTTAGAAAATGTTCCTCTAGTCGATTTGAACCCAAGTCTTCATTCGTGCGGTCAAGTACCATGAAGTGCAAATGCAGCATGCCTCCAAGGTGAACAGCCTCTAGTTGATGGAGTAATGTTGGTAAAGGAAGTCGGCAAGATGGATCTGTAACCTCAGGACAAGGATTAGCTCTGAGGACTGGGCTGGGGTCCGAAGTGGGCAAAACTGTCCAGTGATGGAACAGATGAGCTCAGACTAGGTTCGGATTTGGTTTGGTGGAAAGCCTCGTGGAATGCCTCAGCTACAAGATGTGCCAAATGCCTCACCTAGCATGACCATAGAGAGAAGAATGTCAAGTGCTACTCTTGATACATGACTTCTTATTCCCATCTTATCCTAACTTAAGCACCACCTTAAGTCTAACTTAATCTACCTTACATCTAGTAGCTATATTCCCGACTCTCCTTATTTGGGAACTTCAAGTATACATTTTGATTCATCTCACAGAGTAATTCATTAGTTGCAGGTTCATCCCATTAAGCCTACCAAACCAAATCCAACGAGAACATTATTCCCCGAGAGTCAGAAACGAATCTCCCTACAGTGTGCATGCATAGAGGCACAATGAGATTCTTTAAGGGCACTCCCACCTCTTCCAGACACAGCAATGTCGTCATCATTGGTCTTAAAATTTCCTGTGATGGGCACACAGGTAGACCAGGGCAGGCAACCAACTCCATGTTTCAAAGAGTAGCATCGGCATTCTCTGTACGATTGTCCCCTTAAGGCCGTCCCAGACCTGGTCTTCCACAGGATTTTCAAATGCAGGCTTAAGAACTGATGGAACCAGGGCTCAATCCACCACATCTATCTCAAGGAGAGTAATGTTTACTCCCACCAATTACCAGCAGACTTGATTGATATTCTTTCACTTAAACATTTATGCCAGAAAACACATTGGAGGCAACACCTCTCAAGCAAATTACTTTGTTTTAGACGGTCGGATTCCCCTGGTCCATGCCAGATGGGCCATCAGGCACACTGCGCAGCTGAGGCATTCCATGAAAAGGCACCGATGCTGGTCTGGGTGCAACTGTTCCATCACTAGACAGTTTCTCTCAGTCCTGGTGCAGTGCCATTCATGCTTCGTACCCCAACCAGACCGGTCCTGTCCTCAGAGCCAATCTTGTCCCAAGGTTATATGATCTGTCTTGCCGACTTCCCTTACCTACACTGTTCTATTGACTAGAGGCTGTTCACCTTGGAGAACTGCTGCAGATATGGGTACAGTCCAAGTACCCAAGGATCAGTACTTGGTCCATTGTTGTTCAATGTTTACATTAATGACACAGAGGACATACAGCTATTTGCTCATAATGCAAGGAGAGGTAGGGCAATTAGAAATGCAACCAACCAGAGCAGTGATATGAGAGACCCTACGAACTTCTCAAAGGGTCATACAAGGATACCAGTAGATGGAATTTTATGGAAGGTGGAGATAAGGCAGAAAAAGGTTGGGAGATAGATTTTCTCTCTCATAGTGTGGTGTGTAATTGGAATGGCTTGCCTTTGGAGGTAGTGGATGCAGACACTGTGAATGAGTTCAAGAGAACGTAAAACGGGGCGCGATATGTAGCCTCGCTCGACAAGTCCATATCTCATTGGTGGTCTCTTGTAGCGGTAGTAATAACAATAATAATAGAATTCGCGTTCAACTCCAAAACTTGTTATATAGTTAACGGACCACTAATTTTATACGGAAGAGTAATGCAAACGACTGGAACTTGCCTGACACCACATAAAAATTTCCCAAGAGTTAACAGAATTCTTATCCGCAATACAAATTTCTGGACATAGAAAATCCAGTACGTATATTCGGATACAGAACTCTCCAAACATATATTGGGTGGAACTGTAAACTGTGAACACAAATACTAACATACACAAGTTAGAGGTAAGGCTTTTGTATAATAAATGCACAACAATCAAATTTAATTTACTTTTTATTCCTAATTTATGATTTAAACTTACCTGTCAAACATAAAATACTTAAAATTATTCCTTGAAAAACGAAATGCAACACCAAAAACTTCATATTTTCCACTATATAGCAAAGACAGTAATACTGGTGCTGCCATCTAACTTAAAATGTTTGACAGTGATCTGAAAAACGAAGAATTTCATCATCTTCGACAAACGAAGTCTAATGTCATTGGATATAAGAATCCATTGTAGACTGTGCCGGCTCTATGGGTTCTGGCGCCCAGGTGCAAATTTAATTTGAGCGTCCTTTACTTTTTTTAAAAAAATGTAGTTAAAATTTAAAGGTTGAAAGCTCAAAACACATATTTTTATGTAAAGTCGTGTACTTTGAAAAATACATATATCAAAAATACAGCAAAAATCGCAAAACATAAAAAAATGCAGACAGAATTACAAATACATATGCTTGCCGATTACTGGGCTATAAGCTATTATAACTAGAGATGTACAAACCAGAAAAATTGCACAATGATAAGAATAATTTAATTTTTAATGGAAATAGAAATCTATGAAAAATTAAATTATTTAAAGGTTTACTTTTCTTGATTTTTATGGAAGCAAATGATACAAAATTTCACTTGTTTCTAGTTTCTCGCAGATATCACCTGATATTGCTATCATTGACAGTCAAACCAGTCTATCTTGTGAAATATTAGATCTCAGATATGTCTTAATTAGCTTCAATCTTGAAAATAATCGTTCGCCACTTCCCAGTGAAACTGGAAGTGTCAAAAATATTCGAAGCGAAATTGTTAAATTAAAAAAGATGCTATCTAAATTATTTGCAATATTTTCAGTGGGTGTAAGCTGTCACTATCCTGTATGATATCCTTTAGAATTTGTATCCCATTATATAATTCTGTGGCACAAATATTCTTTTAAAGTGACTTGACAAGGGATCAAACCTTTCATTCAAAGAATTAATAATAGTGTCCACAACTGGAAGAAAAAAATCTACTTTTAAAGGTATATTGCGGATCAACTGGCGCTTAATCCGAACATTTATAACAGAACAATCTTTTCTTACGTCTGCATAATATATTGCTTTTGAACTCAGGAGACATTTCTAAATCTAACCCTTTTGCCGATTCAAGTATAGCATTAAAATCTTCATCCCATCTAAATTCTTCAGTAAAGTCGATTAGATTATTTAGGGCGTTTATAGATTCACTTAAATTTGTGTTTGGATTTTGAAGCATTTTACTCACTACATTGATCCTGCACAAAAGTCATATCAGATTATAGGTGAACACCAAATCCATAACCTTTAATTTTCAAAAGTAATGTTTTTGCTTCACATTTTGTGCGATTGTAGTTAACTTGAATATTATCATAAATTTCCACAAAATAATCTAAAACTTCTCCAGTGTTTATCTAAGCTCCATCTAGTATCCGATAAAATTTTAAGTGCAATTTTAGTGTACTTTTTCAGTCCATCCCATCATTGAGTCCTAAAGAAATTATAAATTCCTTGTATAGCGCTAAAAAATTCAATGTTTCAGTATTAATTTGAGCAGGATCAGCGCGATCACCAAATTTAATTGTGTGTGTGTATGCGTGCGTGCGTGCGTGCGTGCAGTACACGGGACAGTGTTTCCGAACGCCGCTGTTTTCCTCTTTCCTCGCATGTTCGTTCCGTAAATGTATCCTTCTCTCCGCAAATTTTTTAATATCTAAATTTAAATCTTTTAATTTCTCTAAGAGATACGTGGAAAAACTCTCAGACTTTTTGAGAAATTTAGTAAGCTGCCCTTTCTGTACATCTTTTTCAAGTTCTTTTGCCGCTTTTATTTTTTTATTTGCAGCTCCGGATAATTATTTTTTCGTCTCCATTATGCCTAGAGATATTCTGAAATAAAAAAATCTATTCAAAAAAAAAATTCGGTAAGACATAAAAATTAAATGTTAAAAAATGAAAATAAATGCTTAAAGAAAAACATAAATTTTTTGCGGATTTGTACAGGCTTAGGTATGATTTGGAATCTACTTACTGCAGTATGAAGTAGCTATACATTCACTATGTTCAGCAATCAAAAGTTCGATGATTTATTTACAAACAACGCGTGAGGTCTATTCCACAAAAAATGCCCAAATGTCACTTCGTAATAGAGGTTAACCTGAATAAACGTGTGCGCCTCACGTCCTAACTGACGAATGCGCTGCATGTAAAAAAGAAAGTCGATAATAAGTTTTAAAAGAGGTATACCGTGAGTAGACATATCGATACAAATTTTCCGTTATTAATTTTGTATCGAAAGTCGATAATGGAAGCCGCCCCTGTAACATGACGCCCCGGAGGAATGCCCGGCTCGTTTAGTGCTTCTGACAGCCCTCTACCAAACTTGCGAAAAACAACTTGCAGTTTTTGCTAAGTGTTATTAAAACTCGCAGTATTCGCCACAATATATTTAGTGAATATCCACATTTAATAAACGCTAATATTAAAATGTATAAAAATAAATATTAAAATAAAATTTTATTTTTCTACTCACTTCAGCGTCCCTTGAAGAAGGCGTCCCGATGCAACGCATTGTCTGCTTACCGTGTTACGCCGTCCTGATTGTAGATAATAAATAGCACAGGCGCAACGTCAACACGACATAGTGTCAACAATGAGCCCTTCCCCAACCTCAAGACGCCAATTGTTCTTCTTGGAAGATACAAAGATAGAGACACACACATACATCTCATCAGGATAGATTTTCACTAGTTTGTTTGAATTATTTAAAAAACTGTAGGGGATTCAGAATGGGAATACGAATATATGCCAAGGATGTTTACATGTATACAGCGAAGTAAATAGGAAGTTTATGAACAAATTATTATTATTATTATTATTAGTATTAGTATTATTATTATTATTTTAACGGTGTCTCCATGGAGTTAAAAGACTCATCGCGGGAGACCCGACATTGACACACTAACCATTATTTACACAATACCTGTCATACCTCTCCTTAAATTCATTCACAGTTGAAGCATTCACAACCAGTTCTGGCAAAGCATTCCACCCATTCACAACCCTCCAAGTAAAAAATCTAGTCCTAACACCCTTGTTAACCACACTCTTACACAATCTCCAGGGATGACCCCTCGTTCTCTCACATCCTGCATTGGTCTTAAGAATATCATCAGTATCAATCCTGTAAAATCCCTTTAACAATTTAAATACCTCTATCATATCTCCTCTCCTACGTCTATCAGCTAGTTTTTGGAGCCCACAGATCATCAATCTATCCTCATAGGGAACATCCCACAGACCTGCAACAATCTTTGTAACCCTCCTCTGAATCCTTTCTACCACTTCCGCATCACCAAGAAATCCTGGCGACCAGATCTGTGCACAATAGTCCAAATGCGGCCTTATTAATGCCTTATAGAGTGGAATAATAACTTCCCTATCCCTGCTTGTTAGTGTGTTCCTCAACAACCATGTAATTTGATGTGATGTTTTGGCAATCTTAGCAATATGCCCTTTAAACTTAAGTTCTCTGTCCACAATAACTCCCAAGTCTCTTATCTCATCAACTTCCTGCAGTTCAGTTCCGTTAATATAGTAAACAGCATGCGATGTCATCCTCCCGAAGTGCATCACCTTACACTTAGCCACGTTGAACTGACAGCCATTTACCTCAGTCCATAGCGTCAGCCTATTTAAGTCATCCTGTAAAATATCCACATCATTTGAATTGATTATCGCTCTTCCCAATTTTGCATCATCAGCAAACAAGTGGATATTTCCATTCAAGGTATTTCCAATATCATTGATGTACAAATTAAACAATAGAGGACCAAGAACTGAGCCCTGAGGTACACCACTAGTCACTTGCCTTTTCCTGGACTCAGCTCCTCCGTAAACCACTCTTTGATATCTGTGCGCCAGCCATCCTTTAATCCAAATCACCATCTTCGGATCCAAACCCATTTGCTCTAATTTATGTAACAGAGTTCCATGTGGAATCCTGTCAAAAGCCTTTGCAAAGTCAAGCAGTATCACTGAGTAAGGATTTCCTTTATCCAACTCCACTGTTACTTTATTATAGAACGTAAGCAAATTACTTAGGCAAGACCTACCTTTCACAAAACCATGTTGCCCCTTATAAAGTATCATATTGCTGTCCACCCAGTCCTGAATTCTAATTTTAACTAATTTCTCCAAAATCTTAACCACCACTCCAGATATATTGATTGGTCTATAATTTGCAACATCAGTCTTAGAGCCTCCCTTGTGCAATGGAACTATTTTCCCCTCTTTCCACTCTATTGGCACTTTACCAGAACTGAGGCTTAAATTAAACATCCTGGTTAGAGGAGTTGCTAATTCTCTTGCACATTCTCGTAACACATGGGCCGATATGCCATCTAACCCAATGGCAGTGTTAGCATTAAGGTTCTTTAATATATTAAGCACCTCAATTTCATCTATCTCTATACTCTCATCTGTCAATGGCACATCTGACACTGCACTATCACTACGAAGATGGTACACTTTTGCGAAATGATCACTAAGCAACTCAACTATTTGATTAGCTTCAGTAATTTCCCTACCATCAACACTTTTTAAAGTAATCTTTCCATGGATATTCTTCCTTTTACTAGCCACATAGCGAAAGAACTCTTTAGGGTTTCTTTTGGATTCATCAGCTAGTTTCCTCTCATAATTAGCTTTGGCTTTCCTTACCATACAGGTTACACTCTTTGCCTGTACCTTATATTGCTCATTGGAACGCTCATCACCTTTTTCTTTATATGTCTTCCACAACCTTTTCTTTATCTGCAACTCTTGTTTAATAGTATTAGTCATCCATTTTACTCCTACTTGATTTCTCCTTCTGACTCTGGGAATACAGTCTGATACAGCTTTCTTCAAATACTCCTTGAGAATCTCCCACGCACCATCAACATCTCTCCCCTTGAATTTCTCATGCCATAATACAGCTGAAAGCTGACTTCTCAGCTTGCCATAATCACCAGCCTTGTAATTCCACATATACCCATTCTTATTAGAATATTCAGTACGTCTTTCAATCTCCCAGGTCAAGACCACATGATCGCTTTCCCCAAGTGGAGACATTGTAACTAAATTACTTATTGATATGTTCTCCGATGTTATGACCAGATCTAACACTCTAGAATCTCTTGTCCCTTCCATCACATGCTGTCTCAGGTAATTATCTCTTAACAAATGTATAAACTCCATTTCCGTTGTTCCTTGTGACCATTCCTTCCCCCAATCTATGTCCCCAAAGTTAAAATCCCCCATAATAATTACTTGACCTTTACTCATCGTGCTAATTTGCCAATACATGCTATGTACATTCTCCCTTATTCCCCTTGGATTATAGCAACAACCAATTACAAATTTCGCCTTGTTAATCTCTATCTCACACCAAACAGCCTCTAATGAACTGCCCTCTACATACCTGTCACAGTGAGGTACTTCTATCTTTTTTGGCTTTAATGTTTCATCTATCATTAATAAAACCCCTCCCCCCATTCTGTCATCTCTGTCCTGCCTGAAAATACTGTACCCCTTACATTCAATCCCAATAACTATATCATTTTTGGTTAACCAAGTTTCGCTAATTCCTATAATTTTTGGCCATGTTGTACTCAGTAATGACAAAAATTCTTCACACTTATTCCTAATACTTCGAGCATTGGTATACATAAACTGCAATACACCCTTCCTCCCATAATATCCCTGTGTGCGAATTACCCCACTCTGTCTACTGTTAACATTCTGCGAACAATTAATCCCAGTTTCACAACGATTAATGACCTTAGTACTATTTACAGCTAACTCTATCACCTGCCTCCCTAGCAAATCCCATTTCCCTGTTTATGACCCTTTACTCTGTCCTTTATCAATAAATGTTCTAAATGCCAAGCTCCTAATCCATTTAAGTGCAAACCATCTCTCTTAAAATACTCCTTCCTTTTATCAAACTCATCCCAGACATTCATAAAATGAATATTCAGTTTCATTTCTTTGCAAAACCTTTTACACAATCTGGACACCATTCCATTTACTATAATTGCTCTTCTGTTCATTTCATCACAATCAAATCGTGGTAGCACACTCATGATCTTTCCACTCTCACTCTTTGCATTCATTGCAATCATTAAATTCTTCAAATCCCGTCTTACAGAAAATCTTTCGCTACGAAGATCATTCGTCCCTATAACTGCAATAATCTCACTCACTCTATCTTTCTGCAATTTCACAGCCCTAGTTATATCCTTAATCTTTGACCCTGGGTAACACGCTTTAAATACTCTACCATCCTTCACACCCTTAATTATAGAATTCCCATACAGCACAACATCTTTTTTGCTTCTTCTTAACTTGACATCGTTTACTCCCACTGATGCTTGTTTTTGTTCCTGAACCTCTCTCACATTCTTTAGTATATCACTCAGCAATATGTGTGTATCTATTTCTGCACTATTTATTCCATGCACATATTTACTTCTGTCATTCTCTTTTATTAACATCACTCTCAGTATTAACGCATTCGTACTTACGGTTCAGCTGTAATAAGCAGATATATTATGAAATAAGACAAGCGTGAAATAATCTGATTTCTATGGTCGATTATCTCGACAAAAAACCGTCTCCCCATGCCAGAATTCGACTGACACGGGAAGCGGTCGATAAAGGCTTAGATAAAAGTTCCTGCTGTCGGTGACTATATAAGGTATATATATAATTGTATGCACAACCGTGCTTATGCATATGTAAATACTCCGAATGAATTTTTAGCTTGATAAATTATTATTATTATTACACCTTCATGGTGTCGGCAGACTCATCGTGGGAGGTTCGTTCAATTGACAACATATTTATCGTGCTGATTTTAAAATCCTTCCAGTAATGCGTTCCATTCACTCACAATTATCCATGTAAAAAAAAAAAAAACTACTCCTCATACGTTTCTTTATCACACATTTTCGTAACTTTCAGGGATGGTCTCATGTTCTTCTCCTGTTGCTCTCTACTCTTTTTATAATCACATATGGATTAATCCGATGAGATCTCCTCACTAACTTAAACGTCTCTATCATATCGCCTCTTTCCATCCTATCCACCAAACTCTGAAATTCACACTCCTGCAATCTCTCTCCATAGTCAACATTCCGGAATCCTGATATTTTCTTATATTAATTATTTTAACGTTGGGAAATTTTTAATTATTTGTTAAATCAAACATACACACACATATGCCGTCGAAACCTAGTAAGCAACTAAGTCAATGGCCAGGATCGGCAAGTTAGGAAGGCAACAACACCGAGAAAACTATCTCAAACATAAAGACACCGCTCTTTTTTTGTTGTTTTGGTTTGGTTTTAATTTTGCATATTTTCTTGAATTTAGGGGAGGCAAAATACTGCTTGCCTAGGGGAGCATATCCCTGACAACGATCCTGAATATACAAAAAGTCCCAGTTTTTTTAGCTGAAAATGACCTCATTTAAAACGCATACTATCAACAAAAGACTCCTAAACCAAGTATTCTAAGAAGCAAAGAAAGTTCTGTTTCTGATTCTAGAAGGGTGTAGCGAGTGATTCACTCTTTGTGGCAATGTGTATGATTAGTCTCCTAATGGGCTGAATGAAAGTAGTGGAAGTGTGCAACATTTATTAAAATGAAAGTAAACTCCTTTTGTTGCAAGTGAAAAGCTTTGTTTTCGATTTAAAATTTGACGGATGCAATAATTGCTGGCCTGTCTGGCCGTGTGGATAGCGTGACCGCTCTCCAGCCAAAAGGCTGTGGGTTCGAATCCCGCCGTGGGCAGGGATGTTTGTGATTGTCTGTGGAAATACTAGTGGTGATGGTCTGCGATAGATGACGTGGAGATGGAGTTGTAGAACAGGTGTCCTCCCTCGATGAGTCCTTGGACTCCCTGGAGGTGTCAAATAATAATAATAATAATAATAATAACTTTCCTTTGTTCATTTGGTGAAGCGACCCTTTACCCCGAGACAGTCCACTCTTCAATTATCCACAACGCAAATAAATGGACTAAAAATATCTGATATAATTAACAAAAAGGTTCATCTTTCTCCTGATGTTAATGGTGTGTGAAGGCTACCTATGGAGACATCACATTAAGAAGAAAGAAAGCGGAGTCAAGCGAGTCTCTCTGCTCCCCCTCTTAATGTTTTTCAAGTAGTGCTATCTGAGTCTCATGCTGAAATCTGTGCAAGTTTCGTAAATTACTGATTATTTTTTTAAGCATCTTTTGAAGTTTATAGTACGAAGTTTAGCGTACCTATTTGATTTAAAAGATGTGTAATTTTATCATTTTTAACGACGAATGGAATTTATTTGTTAGGTGGCACGACAGTTTGTTCTTGTGCATTTTATGGTTTAGTTTATTTAACGAGTGGACGTGACGTGGATAGTGCGTCTTTTTCCGTAAAATATCGTATATTTATTTGCATATATTTAAAATGGTTCCCTTTGCTACTTGGTGTTCGTTTTGGATATCTTTGTTGATTTGTTGGTTTTATATGATTTCTTATGTTTGCGGACTGTATTTCCATATTTCAGAAACAGAAAGAAAATGTTTCATCGAAGAAATCCCAGATGAAACTCTTGTTGTAGGTTAGTAAGAGATCGCACTGTTCTGCTTATATTTATTTTTCATTTAATTAAGTTTAAAGAAAAAATTAGGCTCTTAATGATATTTTCTATCTCTCAACTAGTTAGTAAAATACTGGTGATCGCCGAACCTTCTGTCAAAATTTGATTAGCAGTAAGCGGGTTATAAGATGTGCCTTCACATACAATTTTTTTTACATCACTGCGTTAGTAGATGTTAATTTTAACTATTTTACATTCTTCCTCTATTTTCTTTTCTTTATTTACCACTCTTGTCACCTTCCTAGCCTGTACTTATACTTCTCATGCATCTGAATGTTACTATCTTGTACTCTTCCATAACATTTTCTTTTTCAACATGGTTCATTTGATTTCACTGTTCATCCATTTCACTTAACTCTTGGAATGCAGTTATACATTGCTTATGTCAGATACTGGCTTATGAATTCCCATGCGCTGTCAACCTCTACTGTACAGTTCATCTATTCATGTACCCAGTGTATTAATGCTAGTTGACTACAGAGCTTCCCATAATCAACTACCTTATAATTCCCCATATATCTTTTTTTTTTAGTAACCTTTTCTTGTTTCACCACTTCTTAAATAAGTTCTTCATGTTCACTCTCACCAATTGGTAGCATTGTTAATACCTTATTAACAACCGCATCTTATGAACATATCAAATTCAACATTCTAAAACCTCTAGTTGTGTCACTCACACACTGCTTCAGATAGTTATCATTCAGAAATTCAACAAATACTCTGTTTCCTTACATTATCTCCTCCTCTTCCTAATCTACATTCCTGTAATTGAGGTCTCCCATTATTATTTTTACATCACTAATTAATTTGTCTAAACATTTCATGGTCAGTATTCTTCAGTATTCTCTACATTCCCTGACCTAACAGCATTTTCCTTAGATGTACTAGTCTGTTAATTTCAACTTCACACCACATAGATTCAAAATTTTTACATGAACTATATATTTCAACTTTTACTCTTTGTGGATACAATTCCATTGCAATCATTAACATTACCCTCCCATCTCTTTTCACTTTCTTATCTGTCTGGAAAATCTTACAGCTTTCTATTTCAATTTTAAACAGTACATCATCACACAACCAAGTGTCACTTATACCAGTTATGTTTAGGCATTACTGACTCAATCAATGCAACAAACTCAGCTCTCTTATTTTGAATATTCTTTACATGTGTATACAAACTAAACAATCCTTCTGTCTTTGAGGCCATCTCACCAACATTCTCTGCTCTAGCTGTTCTAACACGCTTTTCTTCTGTCTGACCACTCCCATTTCCCTGATCCTGCCATTCATATATCTCAATCCCACCTGTATTCATTCCATCACCTTATCCTGCTGCAGTCACTCTTTGATCATTAGCTATACAACTTCTTGATTCTGCATCTTCTCAGCAAACAATAGCTTCTTTAAATGCCCAACACCAAAGCTTCAAATGCAATCCATCAACCTTAATTCATTCAGCCTTATCTTGAAATTGATTACATAGGTTCACAAACTGAAACCCCTAACTATTTCTAACTCATTACTCACCTTTATGGTGCACTTCAAATATGCATGTTTTTTGTATTTTAAAGCTAAAACATGGTTTTCTGTAGTAAAACAAATTTAGTAGAGATGCTCAAGCTGTCCAACTTCAACAGGAGCAACATGTCTCTTTAGCTGTTCTGCAAACTGTAAGGCACAAGGCTGATAAAAATGTTTTCTACCTCTTGTTCTACTGCCCTCTGTGTTTTCTTGAATGTTTATGGTTTGTAACTGTAAACTTGATTTTTCAAGTATCCTGTTGCAAAAAAAACAAAAAATCAGAGGTGCAAGGTCCAATGCCCTTAGAGGATATTCAAAAAGCACTCCCTCTGTGACTTGTCAGTTGTTCAGAAAATTCAGGAGAAAACTGAGTTTTCCATCCTTTTGGTTGGTATCTGTTAATGTAAAGGATTATTTTAGCTTTAAAATACAAAATATTAAAATTATTCATATTGTTTCAAAATATAAATTTTTTAAAAAAGTATGTATACATAATTTTGAAACATCTTGTGTATTTCCTGACCCATAACACCACAAAATATCCTATTTTGCCCATCTCTGCCTCACACCATATACTCTCAAAGCCAGCAGTGCCATTTCCCTTTTATTCTGTACCCCAAGAAGGCTCATATCATCACTTACCATTGTATAAGACTCCAGCATCCCATGTATGAGGTGGGTCTGGAAAGTTGTGATAAACACCTAGAATAAAAATGATATTAAAGCAACTGATATGTCCACAAGAAAGCACAGAATATAAGAACATAAGTTATCTTCATAACTCTGCTACTGGTATGTTCTTTCTTGTGGTTATATCCAGTGGTGAGCTATGGAAATTTTAACAAAGGGCTCGCATTGTCGAGCAAAAAAAGAACATAACTTAGCCTTTATAATACTTATATTACAACTTTGTAGAGCTTCTGACAGATATGATAATTCCTTTTAAAAGAGGTAAACCGTGAGTAGACATAACTATACATAATAAATAACGGAAAAACTCACGTAGAAATATTATTTAATAGTATAATTTTCGCCTGTGTGTCACAGGCATCTTCAGTACAATTAGGCACAAAAATTAAACTAACTGACAATTCCAAAAAGCGCCACCTAAGTAGCTGGTGTAAGATAACTAAAAAGGTCAATAACTTTCCTAAAAAAAAAAAAATTTAATACAATAAAAAGTTAGGAAAGATTAGCTGATTTGTAAAGTACTATCTCCCATAAAGGGGATAGACGTAAGCCGTCGGATCTGTTTAAGTTAGGAGAATGAAGTAGAATTTCACATGCTTCTTTATAAAGGCGTTCCATAAGAAACTGACTTTTGTGAAGAACTCTTGTCTTTCTCCAATGAACTCTGTGTCTAGTGAAGATGGCATGTTCTGCAAGTCCAGACTTTTCAGGTTTAAAAGTATTCAATATAAGATTGGTGTTCTTCTAGCCGAATGGAGGCAGATCTTCCCGTTTGTCCGAAATAACATAATCCACATGAGCACGGAATCTGGTAGACACCTGGATGATTAAGATGTGGAAGCTTGTCCTTTGGAGAAGCGAGAAAGGTGGAGATTTTTCTAAACGGTCGAAAGGCAACAAAAATATTCAGTGGTTTTAAAATTTTTGCTATACGTTCACTGATGCCTTGTATATAAGGGATGGTAATGCGCGTTATTTCCTCTGTGTTTGAAGAGGGAGACATATTAAATCTACTCAAAGTTCTTTTAATGAAGCAATTCTTATAGCCATTAGATAGAAAGGAAGAAGTTATATATCGTATTTCTTTCTGTAAAAGATCGTCTGTAGAACAAAAGGAGTGGGCCCGATGAACCAGTGTTTTAATAGTTCCTGCCTTTTGACTGGGATGGTGATGAGATTCCGCATGGATATAATGGCCTGTATGAGTCTTCTTTCTATAAACTGAGAAATGTATGTTACCATAAATATTCCATAAATATTTCAAAATGATTTATTTCTTTAATGTTTTTTATCGAATCGTCAAATGCTAAGTGTAAACGATGAGCATAATGCCAAATCACAACGTTGGAAAATTTTTGTAGAAGTTTGATTGCAACACCTGCTTTGTTTTCTAACATTATACTAGTTCCATCAGAACAAAATGCAATGAAATGATTTTTTATATAGTTATCAGAAAATCCATATGAATTCATCATCATCATCATCAAATTCCTGCCATGTACGCTCAAGGGGTGTACAGAATATGATAGTAATACATGAAAAAAATTACATCATTATTAATTTCCTATCTACAATTTTCCTCCAAATCAGTCTGTTACTTATCAAGACTCCAACATTTTCAGATCTTATATTTCTATCATCTAAAGCATTTGTACCATATCAATCCACCTATATCTTGGTCTTCCTCTGGGTCGTTTTGCTGCCAACCTGGCAGAGAACACTTGTTTTGCTAATCTTTCCTCGCCCATTCTGTTTAAGTGACCATACCACCTGAGATTAGCTCTGCTAACGCATTCCTGGATGCTGACAATGTCAAGTTCTTTCCTAATATCCTCGTTTTTAATATGATACTGCCATTGATGCCATCTGTTCATGCCTATAATCTTTCTCAGGACTCTCATATCAGCGGTCTCTAGTCTTTGGTCAAGTGTTTTACTTCTGACCCAGCTCTCAGATCCATAAGTTAAAACTGGTTTGAACACTGTCCTGTATACAGCTAATTTAGTGTTCCGACTAATTTCTTTCTTATTCCATATGAATTTATTCAATTGACTTCCCACCATACCAGCTTCGCTGATTCTGTCGTCTATTTCTATATTTAATTTACCATCTTCAGTAAAAATCGTGCCTAAATAGCTGATATGTTTTAGTTGTTCCACAGGTTCTCCATTCACAACACAGTTGGCATTTTCAGTGATTCTGCCTATTTTCGTTGTCTTTGTCTTTTTATTGCTGACCTTCATACCATATCTATTACAACAGCTATTCAATTTAGTCAGAGAATCTTGCAGACTTGTAGCGGATTTATTTAGAAGTATGACATCATCCGCATAAAGCAAAGAGCTGACATTAACATCTCCAATTTTGATATCATGTTTAATACCACTTTCCTTCATAATGTGATCCATATAGATAATGAATAACAGAGGGGATAATGTACATCCTTGTCTCACACCAGATTTAACATTAAACCATCTTCCTGTACTTCCTTCAATTCTAACTGCTGACTTACAACTCAAATAAAGACTCTGTATTGCTTGATATAATGCCCCATTGACACCATATAACTGCAGCGTATTGAATAGCTTCTCTCTTGGCACCTTGTCATATGCCTTTTCCAGATCGACAAAACTTAAATACAGATCTTTGTTATATTCCCATGCTTTCTCGACTATTTGTCGTAAAGTGAAGATCTGATCTTGACAGCCTCTATTTGGCCTGTATCCAGCTTGTTCTTCACCAAGCTTTTCTTCCACAATTCTTCTCAACCATTTCTCAAGTTCTTCACCAAGCTTTTCTTCCACAATTCTTCTCAACCATTTCTCAAGTATACTTGCATAGATCTTGCCAGGAACACCCAGTAGGGAAACACCTCTGTAATTCTCTCATGCAGTTTTATTTCCCTTTTTATATATGGGTGCTATGAGAGCTCTACTCCAATCATCGGAAATTCGTCCCTCTGTCCAGGTTTTCTGAACTATGCAGTGCAGCCACTGTAAGACTTTCATACCACCATACTTCAGCATTTCTGGTCGAATATCATCTACTCCTGCTGCCTTTCCACATTTCAAGCTTTTGGTGGCTTTTTCTACTTCAAGTATGGATATGTATTCCTGACTGCATGCCTGGTCAGTGCTTTTTACCACTGTGCTGTCATCACTGCTTGTTTCATTTAGCAGTTTTTCAAAGTAATTACTCCATACTTCAAGGATATCCTTTTCTCCCGTTTTCATGTCACCTTTATCATCTCTAATTCCTTTTACAGCACTCTTTCCTCCATTCTTAAGCTTCTTCAACAACCTCCAGAATATTTTGCCACTTTCTTGATATTTATTTTCTATATTCTTGCCAAAGTCCTCCCATGACTTTTGTTTAGCTAGTTTTACACAGTGCTTAGCATTCTTGCATTTGTCTCTATATTCTCTAAGAGGACAAGCTGACTTATTTGACAGGAACTTTTGGTATGCTTTCTTCTTTTCCTTCACTGCCTCTTTAACTTCCTGTGTCCACCAGGGAGTTCTGATTTTTTTTTCTCCTTACAGACAACCTCACCACATGCCTCTCTGGCAGAATCAATGTTTTCTTCAGAGTTTGCCACTGAATATCCAAGGTTTGATTCCTGTTCTCAAACTTTTCATTTTTTCTTCAATAATCTTTGTGTATTTTTGTCTACAGCTCACATCTGAGAGCTGCTCAAATTTTATTCGCTTTAAAACTTTCTTAAATGTTATTCTTTTCAATATGAAATTTAATTTTATCCTGCTCAAGACTAAATAGTGATCACTTCCAATTTCAAATCCTCTGTACACTCTGGTGTCCTGCACCAGGGAGAAAAATTCACTATCAACAATAGCATAGTCAATGAGACTTTTCTTATTCCTAGCCTCTTCTCTCCATGTGAATTTGTGCACATTTTTATGTTGGAATATGGTGTTAGTAATAACCGGTCCATGTCTTGAACAGATATTTGCCATTATTATTAGCTTTGCTCTTTTCTCCAAATTTTCCCAAAATATTTTTGTATGTCTCACAATCATTTCCTACTCTGCTATTTAGATCCCCAACAAGGACCAACTTTTCATTTTTCATTGTGTCAGTTGCTTTTTCTAAAGCTTCAAAAAATTCCTCCACTTCTACCTTAGTAGAACCTTCTGTGGGACCATAGGCACAAATAAGTCTCATTTTCCAGTTCCCAATTGTCATATTTGATCACATTACTCTACTTGAGACTGACTGCCATTCAAGAAGATTAGCCTTGTATTTTGTTTTGAATACTATGGCTACTCCTTCTTTTCCTTGATTGTCATTGCCTGAATATAACATTTTGTATTTATTGCTCAGAAAGATCTCACCGGTTTTTGTCTTTTTTGTTTCAGTCACCCGTATTATGTCGATCTGGTACTTATCTAATTCCTCAGCTAGCTCCATTTCTTTGCCATTCAGGCTTGTTACGTTGATAGTACCGATCTTTAACTCTGGTGATGTTGAGTTGGGGTTTATTTTCAGATTTGTTCCAGTAGCTGACTTTTCGCTGTTCGCCCTGGTTCCCTGGCGAAAACAACGGGGGTCTTGTTTAACCGGGCAACGCCCCAGCTGGCATGAAATTTTGTCATGTTGTACCATCATTCTATATTTTGGTTTAACCAATAAGAATACAATTTGGTCGGCTAAATCCCAAATTGCCAGCCCATCCTCGTCCGTTCAGTATCCAAGTAGATACCCAACAGGGTGCACCACGAGAAGGTGAGGATTGGACATTAGGTCAGAAGCCCTGGTCGGTTCTCTGCATTCCTTTAAAGGCTATGTGGAGGTCTTCTCTCAGTTATACAGCTTTGACCCTTAAGCACCCCTCCATATGAATTTAACGTAGCAATTATAGTAGCATGTATACATTCCACGGTGGTATTTCTAGTTCTACAAGATTATTAAACTAAAAGAACAAGGGGCTCGCAAATTTGAGAAAAATTTAACAAAGGGCTCATGCGAGCCCCTTATAGCTCACCACTGGTTATATCAGTTGCTTTAATATAATTTTGTTCTAGGTATTTATCAGAACTTTCCAGAACCCCCCCCCCCCCCCTTGCATGCTCCACTTTCCTGCTAAAATATGTCACACATATCAGTTTCTATCCCTGTCACATCATTCTTTGTCAACCTAGTCTTTGCTGATAATATCTGTCTTTGGACAGTTCAATGCTATCAGTGCCACAGATTCATTTCCTTTATTCTTGATTCTGGCATTTTTATGTAGAAATACCAGTACATCATCATCCTCTACAGATTCTGCTCTGAAATAAAATAAACTGTAGTCCCTGCTAGATTTCCATTCTGGATGTGAACTAGTTACTTATTATTATTATTATTACATGACACCTCCAGGGAGTCCAAAGACTCATTTAGGGAGGGTACCTACTCCACAGCTCTCTGTCTCCATCACTCAATCCACTAATTACTTTCATCATCTACACCAATGGCATGATTGGTGTAGATGATACCATTGGTGGCATCATCTTGTATTTTCACAGACAATCAGGAACATCCATGCCCGCGTTCGTGATTTGAACCCGCAGGCTGGAGAGTGGATTAACCAGGCTGGCCGACTTAACCATGTTCCAAAATAAAAATGTGCACAAATTTACAGAGAGAAGATGCAAGAAATAAGAAAACGCATGTTGACTATGTTATGGTTGATATTGATTTTTCCGATTTGTTCTGGGCAAGAGTATACAGAAGATTTGAAATTGGAAGTAATCATTTAGTTTTGAGCAGGATAAAATTAAATTCATATTGTTCAAATACTATCCATCTCTTGCATACTGCTCTTGTCTGTCATTAGATACGCTCTGAGCATTCATGTATTCTCAAACTCTTCCTACACCTCACTGTCATCTCATTTATTATTGCTGTTCTTCTCATCCACTCTGCATTACCATGCTAAGGCAACATGCCCCCCCCACCCCTTTTTTTTATGTATGCCCTTAAAATCCGTCCCAAATCTTTCACTACATGATTCACACTACTTAAGTCATTTGTACCAATCTTCACTATCCTGCCTTGCTTCATTGTTATCACCACACTGTTGTTCCTCCAGTGAAGCACTCCTCTTTCCTGCACATCCTGAATCATCAAATCTCTCTATCGCACTCTACGAATCCATTCCTTTTTTCCAGGAGGGCATGTGAGGATCATGAGTTCTAGATCTGATAGTTTCATCAGAGGATGTAATTGTGAGAGGGGTTTCACCCTTTCCTTCAGTTGGTGAAAGTGATCATGAAGTAATCACCTTTGTTGTGGCTAGTCATATGCAGACTTTAGTGAGAAAAGGATATATGTGGAAAGTACTTGATTATTCAGTCACATGAAAAGTATAAAGAACAAGCCAAGAGAGTGATTCTGTTAGTAAGGAAAACAAAAGTAGAGTATGAGAAGAAATTGGCAAATCAGGCAAAGAAAACCCTAGAGAGTTTTTCAGATATGTGACAAGTAGAAGGAAGAATGATCATGGTAAGATGAAGTTAATGGATGAAAGTGGTAGAATGGTAACTGCTGCAGAAGACATTGTTGATATTCAGTGATCAATTTATATGGGTGTTGCATTCTGATCAGGGTGAAATCATGAGGAAATTAAGTGTAGAGGATATAGGAGAAGATACTTAATTGTGAATGAGCAAGAGGTATTTGAGGAAATAAATAACCTTGATGTCAATAAGGCGATAGGATTTGATGACATATCACCATGCATCTTAAGGGAATATTCCAGGGAATTGGCATTAGCATTAGTATGCCTGTTTAATAAAAGCTTACAACAGCACAGGTGCCAAGGAGTGGAAGGAGGGTAAAATTGTTCCACTGCATAAAGGTGGTGATAAAGCTGTAGCTTCAAATTATAGGTTGGTCTGTATATCTGGGATGAAGATACTGGAGTGATTGGCTTGAAGTAGGATACAGAAATGGGTTGATAACAGCAGTATTCTCTGTGGTTAGCATGGGTTTGTCAAGGGGAGATCATGTTTCACTAACTTAATTATGTACTATAGCAAGGTGACAAATACCTTGGACAGGGGAAATGCATGTACTTAGTGGTGTACTTGATTTTGCAAAGGCTGGCATATGACATACTGTTAAATTAATTGAAACCAATGGGATTGGTGGGATTGAATAACAGACTTTTGAGTTGGATCAGTGACTGGCTGTTGGATAAGTATCAGAAAGTTGTGTATGGGGGGGGTATCCCAAAAGAGAAAGGTCAGTAGTGGTGTGCCACAGGGGTCAATTTTGGGGCCATTGTTGTTCAGTTTGTATGTTAATGATATTGGGATGGGTTTAACTAGTGATATGCAGGTGATGCAAAACTGGGGAGAGCAATGCAGAGTTAAGCAGATGTTATGGCCTTACAAGAGGACTTGAATAGATTGCATGAATAGGCAGATAAGTGGAACTGTCAGTTCAATGTTGCAAAGTGTAAGGTTTTGAGATTTGGTAAGCAATGATGGGATGCAAAGTATACACTTGGTGGGGAAGTAGAGGAGATGAGATATCTAGGAGTGATGGTGGATAGGGACCTGAAATTCAGGGGCTACAGTTCACAAGTTGTGAAGACGTCACATCGGATAATTGCAATGATGCGGAGGACCCTGACATGCAGAAATTGGGAAGTTATGATGCCATTGTATAAGTCCTTGATCAGGCCTTAGGATTATTATGCACAGATTTGGTTGTTGGGTTTCATGGTGATGAAGAATATGTTGGAGATAGGAGAAAGACTGTGTGTGTGTGGGGGGGGGGATATGATTGAGACATACAAGCTAGTTAGGGGTCAACATGGAAGAGATTTTTCATAGAATTGGAGAGGGGATAGAACAAGAGGCCATCGCTGGAAACTGTATAAGGAGGGTATGAGCAGAGAAGTGAGGAGTAGGTTCTTTGCATGGAGATGGTTGGTGAGTGGAATGCATTGCCTGAGTGTGTGTGTTGTGGGTATAGACACATTGAATCAGGTTAAAGCACAGTTGGATGAATTAGTTAAAGTTTAATTAGTTAAATGAATTAAATCAGGTTAAAGCACAGTTGGATGAAAGGTACACACTATTGCACTGTGTGCAATAGTGTGTACCTTTCACGATGAGTCTCTGACTCCATGGAGGTCAAATGTTAATAATAATCTGAGCCCTTTCTGCTTTCACTTGACTCTTTCCTGTGGCAGTGTAAATAATGTTTGTAATATTGATCTAACTATCATGCCTGATGACAATCTGTATCACATGTTTTGTCATAAATGCTCAACTTTTATGGCGACATTTATCACATACTTATTGAAAAATTGTTCATGTGTATTTCGTTTGAAGTGTATTTTCATTCTAGTAGTTATTATTATTATTATGGGCAACTCCAAGGAGTCCTTAGACTCATCAAGGGAGGCCCTAAACATCATGTCAAGAACTATTCAGCATTTGCACAGTGTCTATCATACTTTGCTTTGACCTCATTCACAGTCATGGCACCCATAACAGACTGGTCGCTTATCCCACTCATTCGCCCTCTCCAAGTAAAAAACCTAGTTTAACACTCTTGCTAACTACACTCTTTCCTATGAATTAATCTTGTAAAAAACCCTCAATCATATCACCCCTTTTCTGCCTATCAACCAGTTTCTACAACCCACAAATCTTCAACATGTTCTTGTAAGATTCATTCCATTGACCTGCTACCATCTTGGTCACTCACCCTCCTCTCCATCACCAAGAAACCCTGGCACACAGTAGTCAAGCTGGGGTTTTATCAAAGCTCCATAAAGAGGAACAATGTCTCTGCTCATCAAAGTATTCTTCAGTAGCTAAGTGATCTGAAGAGCTGCTTCAGCCACTTTTGCTATGTGCCACCTAAACTTTAACTCTCTATCCATCTCTGGATTCGTCAGTTTCCTGGAGTATGGTTCTACCATTGTGGTATACTGCTTAATCTTTTCACCCCAAAATGCATAGCCTTACACTTTGCCACATTAAACGGATATCCATTCTCCTTTGCCCAGTCTTGCCAATCTATCTGAATCATCCTGCAAAATTTCAACATCATCTCTATTATTTATTGCTCTACCCAACTTTGCATCATCGGCAAATAACTGAACAGTTCTTCTCAGATACTTTCCTATATCATTAATGAACAAATTAAACAGTAGCAGTCCAAGAACAGAACCCTGTAGCATGCCCTTAGTCACAGGCCTTCTTTTAGACTCTACTCTTGAATTTGAATAAACTATTCTCTGATACCCTTTCACCAACCCTATATCCATCCCCACGTGCTGCAGTTTAATGATTAGAATTCCATGTTGTATCCTGTCAAAGGCTTTTGTAAAGTCTAGCAGTATCACTGTAAACCCATTATCTTTATCTAACTCAGCTGGATTACAAAACGTGAGCAAGTTATTAAGGCATGACCTACACTTCACAAAACCATGCCCCCATACAGTATCCCATTTCCATCTATCCATTCCTGCATTTTGCTTTTGACCAACTTCTCCAATACTTTTGACGACTCCTGATGATCAGTCAGTAATTTGCTACATCAGTCTTGAAGCTTCTGTTATGTAATGGAACTATCCCCCCCCCCCCAAAGGACTAACCAAGAACTAAGACTTAGATTAAACAATTTGGTCAAGAGCACTGAATTCCTTTGCCACTTCACATAAAACTCTGGCTGGTATACCATCCAATCCCACAGATGTATTCATATTATGGTTCTGTAATATGCTATTCACCTCCGTTTCATTCACCTCAGTTCCCGTATAAGCCATTAGTCCTGCAATATCACCACCTGGATGATGTACTCTTGCAAAGTGTTCACTTAGTAATTCTACTATTTCGACTGATTCAGTTACCCTCCCTCCATCGGCATTCCTTAAAATCATTCTGCCATATACATTAGTTGATTGTATTAAATAATAATTATGATAAGCCTCATACAACCAAATGCAGTATTTAGAATTCAGGTGTATTTGTTTATAATCTTTTGCTTACACTGGTTCTTCTAAATGGATCAATTACTAATATCAAGAAAGGAGCCATAGTAGTTCTTTTTGAAATTTCTTTGGCTTTCACTGCTTATTCAACAGTATACAATTCACTGCAGTTGGTTTTTTGATATAAGTGCAGTAGATCCCCTCTTCCTCTTTTCCAACCTATTTGGTTCATGAAAACCCATCGTTAAGCAGGCAGTTATAAATTGAACCCTTTCCTTTAAACATCAAGTCTAAGCTCACTGTCACGAATGAAGTTACATTCCTGGAAGTACAGTTTGAGCTATGACATTGCACTGAAATTGCCAATAAACTATAATATGGCACTTAAATAATGATATGATATGTGATAAATGCATTTATTAATTATGCAAAAGTGAAATATCACAGGATTTACTGTTTAGGACTTCTTAAAGTAGAAACTTATGGTACATGTAGTTTCTTTCTTCTGAACTAAGAAGCTTTTTCTTTTCTTGATAAGCTCTTTAGTATAAGAAAGTAATCTTGACTGTCGTTATGACTGTTCACATTTGGATCATTTTCTAAACAATTTGACGAGTCAATTTTTTTCAAAAGCCTCTGTTTAGTCTTTTTAATGTAAAATTAAGAATGGAATATTCATTAATATTTTCTTTTTCAATGGTTTCTTGCTGGGCCATTTCAGTAAGTTCTTCAGTGGTAGACTTTTTTTTTATTTTTCATGTGAGTTTAGCAATTCATTTAAGCATAGTAGACTTCTAGAATTCTTCATGTATGCAGCCAAATAAAGAGTATGTAAAAAGGCAGGATCCTAACATACTCTTTATACATACTCTTTATAAAGAGTATGTATGTAAAAAGGCAGGATCCTAACGTTCTAGCTGGTACCTTCTGTGGGCATGGTGATGGGATTTGATCATTCTGCTGAAGGTTCAAAATGATCAACTGCCAGATTTTGAAACAAATGCAAATCTTTTTCTAGAATCTCCTACAGCACAACCAAATTCTCCAAACCAAAACAAATATGACTGCCTCATCTCCAAAATACAGAAAAGTCATTTTGAAAACATCATTGGAATGAGCAAGATTCCATCACTGTCAATAGAAGGCACCAGCTAGGATTTCAAGATCTCATCTTTTACACTGTCTTTGTTTTCCTACAGGTGGATCTGTGTGCATGGGTAGAGTATGTCTTTGTGCTCATGAAGATGCCTTGGTGACTAAGACAAAATATTGGCTTAAAGGTGGAGACTGACACTCCACTCTCCAGCAGTTAGATATGGCTAAAAAACAGCCCCACATACTGCCTTTTGGGATTAAAGGCATTAGCAGATTTACTTATTTTTATAAAGTAAATAAATTTATTATCCCCTGACATACTTTCTCTTGTAAACGATAACATCAGAATTTCTTGATCTTGAGAGATCATTCTTTATTTATCCTTTATATTAGTTTGATTATAGCATCCAATATTATGAACAGGATGCCAACTTTCTTACTTGACTAGCAAAAAGGAAGTCAGAGATTAATAGTATGTGGAAGATAATTATTTGATAGCAAGCTTGACATATTTTGAAAAATTAAAGATGGAAACTTAAAATTACATGAAATAAATTTCTTAACTGTAAAATTTTCGCCTAAGTATCATAGGCCTCTTCAGTACAGTAACAGTGGAACACAAAATAAATTACAATAAAATTGTCAGTTTCAAAAAGCACCATTACATCATCAGTAGGACAACAGATGGCCAGTAGTTAGTTAATTCCCAATTATTAAAGTACACACACAGTAAGATAATAATCAGGAATGTGCATAAAACTGATATAATCATATATTTTTGAAAATTATGGAGACAACTACCGTGTTTGAATAAAAACTTTAGTTTAATATAACTAAAATCTACATTTGACATTTTGACCTTTATGTCAAGGTCATCTTCTGGAGCATACAACTATACACAGACAGCAAGCTACACTACAATCAAACTGGTTTGTTAAAGTTACTGACCGACTGCTACAACAATTGTTGGCCTGACCTCTGGTGGAAGAAAAAAAAAATATACATCAATGCTAGAGTCATTATTAGTGGTATCTGTTTGGTTGTAGAAATACATTGGGTGCAACAAGTTTATGTATCTATCTATATATATATATATTAACATCATGATTATAAATGTACATTCCAGCCAGTTGGTATGGAATGGTTTCTAATACTAGCTGAAGATTGGCTAGAGTCCTGACTTATGCTGGATCTCATATATTAGGTAGGCTGAATGTGTGCCATCCAAATCTTTGGAATTTTCATGCCATCTTTGTTATGGATATTTGGGTGGTTTATCAGGATTTCACAGGCTTCCTTAAATTTTCTTTCATACCAGGTTTTTGTATGGTGTAAAGAGAGGGTACTTTTCCAGTTGATTTGGTGTAAGGTGTTGAGCGCGTGATCTGAGAGGCCTGCTTCACCATAATGGTTATATTTAATGTGTCTAATGTGTTCTTTCTTACATATAGGGATTGTCCGTCCTGTTTTTTTTTCACCAATGTACGGCAAGTTACAGGTGCAACGGATGCAATAGACTCCGGGATGTGCTAATGGGAGGAGAGGATCCTTAGAGGAGTTGAATATGGTTTTAAGTTTAGTGGGTGGTTGAAAGGGCATTGAGGTTATAATGTTGTAGGATTCTGTTTATTTTTCTGATAACCCTTTAATGTATGGGATGGTTATGGTTTTACTGTAATCTAGATTCGTTTTTGTTGTTGTTTTATGGAGTATTTTATTAATAGTATTTTTGTTAATGCCATTATTTATGAATGTGTCGCTGATGATTTTTAGTTCTCGTTTCGGGGCTTGCTGGTTAGAGCAAATTGTTGTAGCTCTGTTTTTAAGGATGTTAATGACTCCATATTTTTGTCATGGGTAGTGGTATGAATTAGCATGTATGTATTGGCCCGTGTGTGTCGGTTTTCGGTAGACTGTGAAGGATAGACTGCCTGAAGGAAGATGTGTGTCTAGGAACGAGAGCGAGTTTTGATTTTCGATTTCGATGGTAAATTGTATGCGTTCATGTTGTTTGTTCAGGTGGCTAAGGAATGTGTTTAACATTTGTCGCCTGTGCAGCCAGATCGCGAATCTGGCATGCTTCTGCCATGCTAAGACTGTCGGTCTTAGCGTGGCAGAATCAAGAGCCCTTTGCTCAAAGGTTTCCATGTAGAAGTTAGCGATTGGGGGGAATAGTAGTGAATCCATGGCTGTACCTTCTTTTTGTAGGTAAAATTTGTTTTGCCACACAAAGTAACCGGACTGTAGTACATGGGCAAAGAGGGCCATAATGTCGGGCGGAAATTTGTTCTGTAGTAGGAGAATTGTGTCATTGATGGGGACATTTGTGAAAGGAGCAGAAACATCTTTATTTTTTTATTTTTTATTTTTTCCACCAGAGGTCAGGCCAACAATTGTTGTAGCTGTTGGTCAGTAACTTTAACAAATCAGTTTGATTGTAGTGTAGCTTGTTGTCTGTATATAGTTGTATGCTCTAGAAGATGACCTTGACATAAAGGTCTAAACATCGAATGTAGATTTTAATTATATTAAACTAAAGTTTTTATTCAATCATGGTAGTTGTCTCTATAATTTTCAAAAATGATATGATCATATTCCCTGTCAATGGGATAACTGAAGTTCGAAGTTTGTTTGGTGTAGAAAGGGGTTTCACATCACTCCTTAGTTGAGATGGCACATTCTACTAGGCCAGACTGCTCAGGTTTGAGATACTGGATATAAGATTTGTTTTTCCAGACAGATGACTGCATATCTGGTAGATACCTGGAAGGCTGCGTGGAGAAAACTTGTTTTTAGGTGATGAAAGGATACTGCAAATATTAGGAGGTTTTAGAACTTTAGCAGTATGTTCAGAAATTCCATTAATATACTGGAGTGGAATTCTGAGGCTTTGTACCAATTACTCGTTACCACACACATGCACGTGCACACACAAAACTTCACACTTTTCTAGAGACATAATATCAGAGAGGACCGTCCTTAATTTCATATCAGATCTGCACTGAACTCAAGGAACAGGAACAAGGAGTGAGAGCCATAAGAATTTTCATGTGTAGGGATGGGCATTTGATTCCCATCAGTAAACCAAAACCACCACTATCTGTCATGGTAAAACTGGTTATCTCAGCTGTCCTCTAAGGCTCTATATCCAGCATTCAACATATGCTGCTTTAAATGCCAGAAATATGATTATTCTTAAACTGTCTGTCATGGCTGCTCTGCCATCTGTGCCCAATGTACCACTAAAGATTGCAATCTTTACTGCTACATTGGGCACATCAAAGGTGAAAGGAGATATAAAAATTAAAAAATGAGCAATGTACAGTAATACCCCAACTTACATGAATCCGGAGTTACGTGGTTTCTTATATGTATGTATTCCCATCCCACTTCACGCCTCACCACTAGTCGTATCTTTCCAGTGCTGGCCGCATTCGCCAGCAGTGTCGCACGTGCTGTGAACAAGCACTGATATGTTTTGCACAGTCTCCATTCATACATGATTTTTATAGTCTACAAACCTTGCGATTGTTTAATGTTATGTTCTTGATAAAAATTTTATCACATAAAAATTAATAATATTGTCCAAAAGAAGCAAGTCCATTCTTCTACAGCTAGCAAGAAAAGAAAACCTTTGTGACTTTGGAAACAAAACTCAACATTATTAAGGATTTTGAAAGCCGAATGAAAGTTTGTGAGCTAGCAAAGAAGTTCGATCTACAGGAATCCACAGTACGAACAATCATAAAAGATAAAGAAGAATTCTCTCTGCTGTGAAAAATGCCCAGTCATTGAATTAAAGCATAATTCGTAAACATCATGGGATTATTGGTGAGAGGGAAACGATGCTTAAATTATGGTGTGATAATCAAGTGAGAGTAAAAAATTGTCCAATTGATCAAACAACAATATGTAGCCAAGCTGATTTTTGAGAGGCTAAAAGTAGAAGCTGGAGAAGTGGCCAAAGAAGAATCAACTTTCGTGGCCAGTAATGGTTGGTTCAACCGATTTAAGAATCGCTGTAACTGGCACAGCATCACAGAGAGTGGAGAGGCTGCAAGCACTGATAAAGAGGCTGTCTTCTTTTCCTGAGACACTTAAGGCTATCATCGAGGAAGGTAGCTATAGCAGTCAAACTATATTTAACGTAGACGAGACCAGCTTGTTCTGAAAAAGATGCCTAAGAGAACTTTCATCGCACGTGAAGAAAAAATGTTTCCTGGCTTTAAGGCTTCCAAAGACCGGTTGACAGTAATGCTTGGTCGAGAAGCAGCAAGTTTAAACCTCTCTTAATTTAGCGCTCCGAAAATCCAAGAGCTCTGGAAAAAAAAATCTAAAACTGGCTTGCCAGTGATTTGGAAGTCAAATTCTAAAGCTTGGGTGACAGCTTGTATGTTTGAAGACTGGTTTGGTCTCCACTTCATACCTGAAGTTGAAGATTATTGTCAGTTTAAAAAAATTCCGTTTAAAGTTGTGCTCATTATTGATAATGCACCTGGTAACCCTCCTGCAACTTTAATTGATTTTGATCCACATGTAAAAGTTGTTTTCTTGCCTCCAAATACAACCAGCTTACTTCATCCGATGGACCAAGGAGTTATCAAAACATTCAAAGCATACTACACACAGCGTTCGTTTGCAAGTCTGAAGCTATGAGGCAAAATGAGCTCTGTTAAAGAGTTTTGGAAACAGTTTAATGTTTTAGATGCTGTAAGGATTATCGGAGATTCTTGGGGTGAAATTTCCCAAAAAACCTTGAATGGTGTCTGGAAAAAACTTTGTCCATCCATTTTTAAATGCGAAATGGAAATGTTGCCAGAAACTGATCAAGTTGCTGAGGCAATAGAAGAAATTGTCAACCTTGCCAAGCAATTATATTTAGAAGTCGACAGTGAAGATGTCAGTGAGTTGTTAGACTCGCATAACAAGAAGCTTACAGTTGACGAGCTCATAGAGATGCGTGAGCAAAGCACTACTGAAGAGACTGAAACCTCAGATCCAGTTCTACCAGAAAAGCACATGACAATTGCAAAATTAACAGAAGGTCTCAGGTTAATTAAGAAAGGTTTACAGATTTTGGAGGGCATAGATTCTAACGAGGAACGAATTGTAGCCACAAGGCAAGGAATAAAAAAATCATTGGCTTGCTATGAAGAGATTTTGCGTGACAAGAAAAAGAGATTATGATATCAGCAGTGCCGGCCCTAGGAATTTTGCCGCCCCTTTCCCCTAAAAAAACTCTTTTAATGACATCTTAAAAGCCACGAAGTTAAGCTAGGCTTCAACATGCCTGATCATAAATTCTAAATAGTAACATTAGCTAATGAAAATTCTTAAGTTAATGAAAAATTATTATAAACTATGTTTCTTTACAGAAAGAGAGAGATAATTAACTTTAACGATGGAATTTTGTTCTGAAAATGTGCATCTGCATGGATAATTAAAATCAATTGCTACTAATATCAACATTACTGGGATGAGAAGTACTTGGCAAGTACTACTTGCCATGAGCTCAGAATTTTTGTTTTCGGTCCTTTCGCTTATTTTCTCTTGTACTACATTAGCTGTTTCAGTTTTGCTTTTAGATATTTATGCAAAGCCCCGCTTTGTTTCTGAATATCGAGTTCTTTTTCCGATTTTCGTTTGCGATGTTCTGCGCCTGATAGTTTTTTTTTTTAATCAAAGGATCTCTTCAGTATGAATTAAAAAAATTTATACTGAATTTTATCAGACATATTGGAATGTTAAAATTATTTTCAAAGCCAAATCCTAATAACCGTATCAAAAAGTATTATTAACAATCACTGCACAACTGTATTATCAAAATACATAAATACAGTTTGTATTTATGTGTTTGTGTTTTGATTCTTATTTCTTTAACTGGTTTACTCTTAACCAATTATCTCATTGATTGTTTGGTCTCATTGGTTAAATGAGATTTACCCTCAGTCAAGGTCAACTCACGGCCAACAATGGAATCAGAAATAAATGCAAAATAGTTGTTCTACTATAGTCACGTCGTCTGATATTAACACCGACAGTGCAATATTAAACGCAACATAATACTACATTATTATGATTATGATTTTTTTAAAAAAATATGCAGTACAATGAAGTTTTATTATATAAAAATTTAACTAATGACTTCCTGAAGTCTGGTTTCAACAGAGAAGAAATAAATGACTTTTTTTATGATTTATTTTTCGTATACTTTAGGCCGATTTTGCTGCTCCCAAAAGCTTGTCACCCTGTGCAAATGCACGTGTTGCACCGTCGGTAAATCCAGCCCTGGCCGTCAGACGAATCTATTAGATTTTATGAAACCATCGACATCGAAATAACTTTCTTTTTTTTTTATGTACGAAAAACTACAATTATGATTATACAGTATTTCTTAAAAAAATAGGTGTTTTTGCAAACCTTTGGTCCCACTTAACTAATATTTTGTGTGTTTGTATATATAAATTACATGCAAAATTATACCCCAAGTTATGCGAATTCGACTTGCATGCTTTTTGTTTTGGTCTCACCTACCGCTTAACTTCGGAGTTTTACTGTATTGCCTATCAGGAGGTAAAGAGGCAATATACCACATCTGCTAAACCCACTTACAACGAGAACATTACTGTTAAGGAAGTGTCAGTGAAGATGTTGATATATATATGGCAGTCCTGCCTTCTCACAACTACAACACTTGAAAGATATTTGCTCACTATTACTTTAGAGTGAATTAAAGAGAAAAATCAAGCGGACTCCTGAAGGATCTACCAAAAATGGTCTTTCTGCATGAAAATCCTCTTATTAAAAAATAATTGAACATGCACCACAGAGGATCCAAGACATGCCTCTAGACCAGTGTTTCTCATACTTCAGATATCCGCGGACCCCGTCTTAAATTTTCATTATTACCAAGTACCCCTAATTAATTAATTAAAAATAAATTAATTTAAAATATTAAAAAATTAAATATCTTTTTTTTTTTGAATTTATATGTTCATGTAAACAAAAAATATGATTTATTTTTAATAGAACAAACTTTATAAAGATACTATAAAGTTTTACTTACTTGAAATAATTTATCATCAATGAGAGAAGTGAAATTGCTTATGGTGAGATAAAATTTCAGCAAAATTTGGCTCTATAGTTGTTAATTTCAATCTCAGATGCAGTTCGACATCTATAATGCAATTCCTCTTCTTCGTCTTAATATCTACAAGGGCCGAAAATCCAACTTCGCACAGATATGAACTTGGAAATAAAAAAAATGAACCTTAGAGCTTTATCTGTTAATTTAGGAAATTCATTCTGTATTTGTAGCAAAATGATGATAACGTATTCTCACTGTATTTATTTTTTAGGAAACCATCAGAAGCTAGTTCTAAAAGTTGTTCTTCTTCTATTGACGATAGACCCTTTGGCATAAATTTGTTTTTATTGAAAGGGTATCTTATCCACTCGATATTAATGTCCAATTCAGGGAAATACTTTTCTAGATTCATTTGTAAGCTTTTTAAATGCTGCATGATAGTAATTTTCACATCATCATCAATTTGTTCATTTGAACTTGCGAGCAGTTCATGAAGTGATGGAAACGCATCAAATTCTCCATTACTAACCTGCTTTTGCCATACCTTCATTTTTGCCAACGTGGTGTTCACTTTATCTTGGACATGAAATATAGAAATTTCCTTGCCTTGTAAAGATAAATTAAGACTATTTAATACAGTAAATATATCTGCCAGGTATGCTAATTGACTGAACCATTTCCAATTATGTAAATACTTTTTTCAATTCAAACTTTTCATCAAGAAAAACTTGTAGTTCATTCCAAAGTTCAAATAAACGAGTAAGAACTTTTCCATGAGAAAGCCAACGAATATCGGTATGGAAAAGAAGTTGTGTATAGTTGCTTCCCATTTCTTTGCAAAGTTGAGAGAAAAGTCTGGCATTTAGAGGATGGCCTTTAATATAATTTATGATTTTTACAACTTCATCAAGAACTTTTCTTAGGTCTGTAGACATCGTATGTGCAGCCAAAGCCTCCGTGTGTATGCAGCAGTGTGTCGACTTTGCATTTGGTGCAATAGCTTGAATCCTTGAAACAAGCCCTTGTTTAGATCCGACCATGGATTTTGCTCCGTCTGTGCTTATTCCAACACAACTTTTCCAATCAAGCTTGTTTTGATGCATAAAGGTATTTATGTTGTTGAATATATCTTCTCCTGTTGTATGTTCTGGCAAGGGTTGGCAATATAAAACATCGTCATGAATTTTTTGATTTTTTCGTACCTAACGAACACTAGAAGATTTGCAAAATTTGTAATGTCGGTGGATTCACTACCTGCAGTGCATAATAACGACTCTTACGTATATCGGATAACAATGTTTGTTTTATATTTTCAGCCATTTCAGTGATTCTTCGATGAATGGTACTATTTGAAAGACAAATCCTATCAAAAGATCTTTTTGCATGATCTCCGATCATAATTTCTGCTATTATTTTTGCTGCAAGCTTGACCAAAGTTTCACCAATCGTTTCTGCTGTACCACTTTTTGCTATTAATAGCAACACACGATATGAAGCTTCTAAAGCCTTCATGTTTTCACCTCTTGACATGATCGACATCACTTTTTGAGATTTTTAAAATTTTTTAGTTTATTTTGAAAAAATTCGACAGGTTTGTCCTTGCATTCATTGTTTCGATTCAGAATGGCGATTTAAATTACATGGTTTCGTACTTTCATTTTTTAAAGTTTCACTGCAAATTACACATAATGGAATAGGTTCCTCTTAATTTCCCATCCATGAAAATCCACATTTCAAGTAATTTATATCGTACTTACGAAGTTTTCTCATCTTCTTCCTAGTTGGTTCTTTAGAGATGTCAAACGACACACACTTATCAATTTCACTTGATCCAGATACAATATGAACATTTTCTTGTTGCTGACAGCTACCTGTATCTACTATGTTCCTCTCTTTTGCGCATTTTAAAAATCCAGTCTTTAACCAGTGATCCATACTTAAGAATTTGAAAGCTAAAAAAAAATACCGTATTTAATGAACAGACCTTCAACAAATGGCTAGTGAAAGCAGAACTCGAAACAGACAGCAATGGTAGGCCAGTAGAGATAAAGCAGCCATGAAGACGTCCATATGATTGGTGCGGTATTAACAAAAGATCGCGCTACTAATTGACAAAAGCAAGCCGACAGTTCAGTTGAAATGCTAATTCTCTTCAACCAAATTCCTTATATAATATCTGAAACACATTCACTATATATTTCTTAGTTTTAACACGTTCACTCAAACAAAACCATATGTTGCTGGTGCACCATATGGTTTTGATTGTCTACTATACAGCATTTTATGTGGGAGGGGTCATGTAATTCATTAGTTCCATTTTTACCCAGTTGTTTCTAATTGCACTATTTGTTGAATAAGGTACAGATGTCTTGTACCTTATTCAGTGATACAATAGGAACGTTTTATGATCTCAATTACTTTCGTGGACCCCCCCCCGGGGTCCACGTACCACACTTTGAGAAACACTGCTCTAGACCCTTTGATAGATGACCTGTCAACAGATAGCATGGATCTCTGCTTCCCTTCCCCCAGGAAGATAAAAACAGTCAGTATACCGAGTGTCCTATAGGGAGTGGGATTTGACAATGTCTGGATATTTTTTCAGAAAAAGAAATGACGGATACTAGTCATCCACAATTTTCAAAAAAGAAAAAATCCATCACTAATGAAAATAAAATCTCACAGCATTGGAAGCCAGTGATACTGCTGCAGATATTTCTCAAGATGACCTTGATGTGATATTACAGTTATTTTCCCCCTTTTAATGGGGGATTTATCAACAACAACAATCACTCCATCCTAAACACAGAAAGTAGCACCTTCTTCCATTTGCTTACCTGAGCATTCATTGACTTAACTATCTGCTCAGTCTCTCTTTTCACACTCTTTAAGTGAGAAACTGATGAGAGCTTATTTGGGAGTGATCACTTTCTCATGATATCCACGTTTCTGCATGGTTAACCGTTCACTCCATCACAGATATCATGATGGAAAATGGAGCAAGATGACTGACCCACCTTCTCATCATTAGCAGAATTTGATTATGTGATGATTAGCTCCTAATCATCAGTAATGCAGTGAATTGTGTGACATTGTATTACAGAAGCAGCCATATCTACAGTTAACAAATCCTCCATTTGGTTTTCACATTTCCCTAAACCATGGTGGAATGACAGTTGCATAGCAGCCAAAGAAGTTCAGAAGAAAGCTTGAGATATTTTCTGACAATATCACACAACAAACCTTGTTGATTTCAAATGTGCTCGAGTAAGACTCATCTGGCATCAGAGTCAAAAGGAATTCTGGATCCCATGCACATCTTCCATACCAAACACAACCAATGGTAAACAAGTCTGGAGAAAAAAAATGAAATATATATCTTCCACCAGCACTCTATTGTTGAATACAGTGGATGCACAGTTGCTGATCTAAGAGCAGTTGCCAACACTTTTGGAGAGACTTTTGCTGAAACATCAGCAATGTCCTCTTATCCCCCCCCCCTCCCCGAGTCTCTTGCCCACAAAACAAAGCAGAAAAACATCAAATTCTCTTTTCTCAAAGAGC
Source organism: Typopeltis vanoorti (assembly GCF_054136105.1). NCBI lineage: Eukaryota > Metazoa > Arthropoda > Arachnida > Uropygi > Thelyphonidae > Typopeltis > Typopeltis vanoorti. The sequence goes on from NC_143553.1 coordinate 43,923,524, forward strand.
ACTGAAGAATACAACTAAAGAGGAAATGAAAGCTGTTTATTTTAAATACTGTCCAACTATTGTTGGACCAGATAATATCCATTACATGATGGTAAGGCATCTGTTGCCATCATCCATAGATCAACTGCTGCACTTTCACAACAGAATTATCTGTGAGGGTATATTTTGCAAAAGACAGTTATTTATTGCCTTTCCCTAAACTAGGGAGAGGATCCAAAATCTCTGAAATTCCCAAATAAATACCATCAAATTGCTATGACCAGCTGCTTGTTCACAATTCTGGAAAACAAATAAACATGTGCATCACACACACACTGTGTGTGTTGTCATTTTTTTTTATGGTTTCTAGAGAGAAAGAAGCTTTTTTTTCTGGCATTCAATCTGGCTAACAAAAATATCATTCTACTATGATCATCTAGTCTGGCTGGAGCCATTAGAGATGCCTTCCTAAATGTGAGCATCTTGGACCATGATTTGGGTTGAAATATTCAGATCTTTATTTTTTATATATATATATACACACATATAGAAAAGCATATGACACTACTTGGCGATTTGGAATATTGAAAGAGCTACACAATTTTGGTCTGAGTGAATCTATCTGTTTTTATGAGGAACTTTCTGGCTGACCATATACCCAAGAGGAGGGAGTCCCACAATGTTCAGCTTTAAGTGTCACACTTTTTGCAATCAAGGTTAACTCCAGAACAACTTCCTCCAGCAGTAATGCCCTCTATCTGGATGACTTTACTGCTGGAGGAAGTTGTTCTGGAGATTAACCTTGATTGCAAAAAGTGTGACACTTAAAGCTGAACCTTGCGGGACTCCCTCCTCTTGGGTATATGGTCGGACAGAAAGTTCATTATAAAAACTGGTAGATTCACTCAGACCAAAATTGTGTAGCTCTTGTGTAGTGGAGAATAAAATAAGAGAAATTTCATACAAAATTCATGTACTAAACCTATCGCATATTATTTGCTTAAAACTTATAATTATTTCTGATTATTCAATAATGGGAAAAAATATTTAAATGTCTTATAATATTTGTCAAACGAAATTTACATTGTGGTAAGGTCTCCTTATAATTTAGACTGTCTGGTTTTTATGTATTATTGTTATATATCTTACTTGTTGAAGATTAAGCCACCTAATTACTTGTTTATTTCAAAGGAAATTATAAATGTGAGCTCTATGACCCTAAAACTGGAGGATTCATGCCTTCAAGTCCTGGCATTGGCATGCACGTGGAAATTAGAGATCCTGATGACAAGATCATGTTGTCTAAGGTATATAGTTCAGAAGGCAAGTTTACATTTACTTCTGACACACCAGGAGAACATGTTATTTGCCTATATTCAAATTCTACAAAATGGTTTAGTGGAAGTCAGTTGGTAAGTAAAAGTTTTATGACTATATTGTCTGCTTTCTGTATAATTTTAACTTTGTGTGCATGGAGGGTTTTTTGGATAGATTTGGCTTGAAATATTCAGAGGAACTTTTTATGAAAAGGATTTTAACCGAATGTGTAACTTGATAAAAGGAGATAGTTTCCCTTCTGGTACTTATCTTTGTTCTGCTGAAACAGATTTTTGAAGGACCAACATACAGTTGACAGACTTGGCATCCTATTTATGTGGATTAATTACAAGGGTGGTCTGAAAAGTTCTCGGCCTCGACGCTAGATGGCAACACTATCCGCAATTTTTTTTTTTTTTTTTTTTTTTTTTGCTAAGTTGGTACATCTGTCATAAGCATCCATGTGAAATTGCAAGTCATTCGATCAAGAAGTTTGTTTTATACAGCTATCTGAAGCAAAAGTGTTGTCTGTATCCCTTGAAATCGATAAAATGGAGTATCGTGCAGTTATAAAATTCTTTGTAAAAGATGGTTTAACGCCAAAAGAAATTCATCATTATCATCATCAAATTCCTGCCATGTGCCCTCAAGTGGTGTACAGGATATGATAGTATTACATGAAAAAAATTACATCATTATTAATTTCCTATCTACAATTTTCCTCCAAATCAGTCTGTTACTTGTCAACACTCCAACATTATCAGATCTTATATTTCTATCGTCTAAAGCACTTTGTACCGAATCAATCCACCTATATCATGGTCTTCCTCTGGGTCGTTTTGCTGCCAACCTAGCAGAGAACACTTGTTTTGCTAATCTTTCCTCGCCCATTCTGTTTAAGTGACCATACCACCTGAGATTAGCTCTGCTAACGCATTCCTGGATGCTGACAATGTCAAGTTCTTTCCTAATATCCTCATTTTTAATATGATATTGCCATTGATGCCATCTGTTCACGCCTATAATCTTTCTCAGGACTCTCATATCTGTGGTCTCTAGTCTTTGGTCAAGTGTTTTACTTCTGACCCAGCTCTCAGATCCATAAGTTAAAACTGGTTTGAACACTGTCTTGTATACAGCTAATTTAGTGTTCTGACTAATTTCTTTCTTATTCCATATGAATTTATTCAATTGACTTCCCACCATACCAGCTTTGCTGATTCTGTTGTCTATTTCTATATTTAATTTACCATCTTCAGTAAAAATCGTGCCTAAATAGCTGAAATGTTTTACTTGTTCCACAGGTAAAACATTCACAACACAGTTGACATTTTTAATGATTCTGCCGATTTTCATTGTCTTTGTCTTTTTATTGCTGACCTTCATACCATATCTATTACAACAGCTATTCAATTTAGTCAGAGAATCTTGCAGACTTGTAGCGGATTTATTTAGATCTATAACATCATCCGCATAAAGCAAAGAACTGACATTAACATCTCCAATTTTGATATCATGTTTAATACCACTTTCCTTCATAATGTGATCCATATAGATAATGAATAACAGAGGGGATAATGTACATCCTTGTCTCACACCAGATTTAACATTAAACCATCTTCCTGTACTTCCTTCAATTCTAACAGCTGACTTACAACTCAAATAAAGACTGTATTGCTTGATATAATGCCCCATTGACACCATATAACTGCAGCGTATTGAATAGCTTCTCTCTTGGCACCTTGTCATATGCCTTTTCCAGATCGACAAAACTAAAATACAGATCTTTGTTATATTCCCATGCTTTCTCGACTATTTGTCGTAAAGTGAAGATCTGATCCTGACAGCCTCTATTTGGCCTGAATCCAGCTTGTTCTTCACCAAGATTTTCTTCCACAATTCTTCTCAACCGTTTCTCAAGTATACTTGCATAGATCTTGCCAGGAAAACACTCAGTAGGGAAATACCTCTGTAATTCTCACATTCAGTTTTATTTCCCTTTTTATATATGGGTACTATGAGAGCTCTACTCCAATCATCGGAAATTCGTCCCTCTGTCCAGGTTTTCTGAACTATGCAGTGCAGCCACTGTAAGACTTTCATACCACCATACTTCAGCATTTCTGGTCGAATATCATCTACTCCTGCTGCCTTTCCACATTTCAAGCTTTTGGTGGCTTTTTCTACTTCAAGTATGGATATGTATTCCTGACTGCATGCCTGGTCAGTGCTTTTTACCACTGTGCTGTCATCACTGCTTGTTTCATTTAGCAGTTTTTCAAAGTAATTACTCCATACTTCAAGGATATCCTTTTCTCCCGTTTTCATGTCACCTTTATCATCTCTAATTCCTTTTACAGCACTCTTTCCTCCATTCTTAAGCTTCTTCAACAACCTCCAGAATATTTTGCCACTTTCTTGATATTTATTTTCTATATTCTTGCCACAGTCCTCCCATGACTTTTGTTTAGCTAGTTTTACACAGTGCTTAGCAATCTTGCATTTGTCTCTATATTCTCTAAGAGGACAAGCTGACTTATTTGACAGGAACTTTTGGTATGCTTTCTTCTTTTCCTTCACTGCCTCTTTAACTTCCTGTGTCCACCAGGGAGTTCTGATTTTTTTTTATCCTTACAGACAACCTCACCACACCTCTCTTGCAGAATCAATCAATGTTTTCTTCAGAGTTTGCCACTGAATCTCCAAGGTTTGATTCATGTTCTCAAACTCTTTCATTTTTTCTTCAATAATCTTTGTGTATTTTAGTCTACAGCTCACATCTGAGAGCTGCTCAACTTTATTCGCTTTAAAACTTTCTTACATGTTATTCTTTTCAATATGAAATTAAATTTTATCCTGCTCAAGACTAAATAGTGATCACTTCCAATTTCAAATCCTCTGTACACTCTGGTGTCCTGCACCAGGGAGAAAACATCACTATCAACAATAACATAGTCAATGAGACTTTTCTTATTCCTAGCCTCTTCTCTCCATGTGAATTTGTGCACATTTTTATGTTGGAACATGGTGTTAATAATAACCAGTCCATGTCCTGAGCAGAAATCCAACAGATATTTGCCATTTTTATTAGCTTTGCTCTTTTCTCCAAATTTTCCCAAAATATTTTTGTATGTCTCACAATCATTTCCTACTCTGCTATTTAGATCCCCAACAAGGACCAACTTTTCCTTTTTCATTGTGTCAGTTGCTTTTTCTAAAGCAAAAAAAAAACCCTCCACTTCTACCTTAGTAGAACCTTCTGTGGAACCATAGGCACAAATAAGTCTCATTGTCCAGTTCCCCATTTTCATATTTGCCCAAATTACTCTACTTGAGACTGACTGCCATTCAAGAAGATTAGCCTCGTATTTTGTGTTGAATACTATGGCTACTCCTTCTTTTCCTTGATTGTCATTGCCTGAATATAACATTTTGTATTTATTGCTCAGAAAGATCACCAGTTTTTGTCTTTTTTGTTTCAGTCACCCCTATTATGTCGATCTGGTACTTATCTAATTCCTCAGCTAGCTCCATTTCTTTGCCATTCAGGCTTCTTACGTTGATAGTACCGATCTTTAACTCTGGTGATGTTGAGTTGGGGTTTATTTTCATTTTTGTTCCAGTAGCTGACTTTTCGCTGTTTGCCCTGGTTCCCTGACGAAAACAACGGGAGCCTTGTTTAACGGGTGACGCCCCAGCCGGCATGAAATTTTGTCATGTTGTACCATCATTCAATATTTTGGTTTAACCAATAAGAATACAATTTGGTCGGCTAAATCCCAAATTGCCAGCCCATCCTCATCCATTCAGTATCCAAGTAGATACCCAACAGGGTGCACCACAAAAAGGTGAGGATTGGACATTGGGTCAGAAGCCCTGGTCGGTTCTCCGCATTCCTTTAAAGGCTATGTGGAGGTCTCCTCTCAGTTATACAGCTTTGACCCTTAAGCACCTCAAAGAAATTCATTAAAAATTCATAAAAGTTTATGGGCACTCTTCTGCTTCGTTTTTGACAATTAAGAAATGGGCTGCTGAGTTTAAGTGTGGTTGTACCAACTTGAAGATGATCCACATGAAGGACGTCCAAAAAGTGTAACAACACCAGAAATCATTGATCAAGTGCACCATATGGTATTGGATGACCGGCGAGTTAAAATGTGTGAAATTGCTGAGACTATAGGCATTTCAAAAGAACCTGTAGGATATATTTTGCATGAAGAATTGCAAATGAAAAAACTTTGTGCAAGATGGATGCCACACTTCATATAAGAGATTGTTCAGCAGCATCAAGTAGAGTTATGTAGGCAATAGAATGGGAACTGGACAGTGAGACTTATTTCTGCTTATGGTATCACAGAAGGCATTAAAGAAGACAGCTGACACAACAAGAAATGAAAAATTTCTCCCTGTTGGAGATCTAAACAGCAGAGTTGGAAATAATTGCTAGACATATAGAAATGTTTTGAGGGAGAAAAGTAAGAATAATGGTAAGTACCTGCTAGACAATTTTTGGACATGCACAAATTGTTATTATTAACACCCTGTTTCAACATAAAAATGCATACAAAATTCACATGGAGAGAAGATGTAAGAAATAAGTATTACATCTTCACTTTCTGTAATTTATCTATTTTATTCACCCTATAGGGCCTCAAAGGTTATTTACTAACTTGATTCTTGTGAGACGTCCCCCTTTTAACTCAGGCAAATTTGTTTGATTAATTGCTGCACCAGCCTAAGTCTAAGGATAGAATATCTCATCCTAGGGAAAGTTCACAGAGATTAAGTATCACCAATAATATTAAATTAGATCAGGGAGCTGTGGATACCTTAGCTTTGCAGTTGTAGCCCTTTTACTCTTAATTTTCTTTGGATATTCTCCACATGCATAGGCTTGATATTTTTATGAGTGGTGAAGTCAACATGCTCAGGACACACATATGCATAAATTAAAAAACATTTTTATTTTACAACTAAAGATTACAAAGAAAAGCACGATGTTAATGGCAGTACTAGGATAAAGAATTGTTTAGAATTTCATGCACAACTCTCTCACTTTAGATATACAAATCATTGTTACATTAAAGAATCGTTTAAGCAAATACTACATTTATCACATATTATCTGGTGCGTATTTGGCACTAAACATTATTCGGGTTCTAAGCTCATATAAGTTCTAATATCAGTTCCATTACAATAACTGCTGCAATCACACAATACTAGGATTCTCAGACAAACAGTCCAATGAGATTTTCGAGTGTCCCTGACTATATTAAGTCATCAAAGTTCACTTCCCTTCAGAAAGGATCTAAATTTCTTCCATTCACAAATATCTAAACAATGTAATAAGAAATTCACAGTACTTATCTACACCGCACGGTCCGCTTTGAGACCTTTTCGTCTGTCGCTTCTAGTGGAATTTCACTGTTGTTTTAGTGAAACGTATTGTGTCATGGTTCACGTGCATGAAACGTATTCGTATCGTCACACTCGTCTTTGCTATCTAACATCGGCTTGCTCCCGCCGATGGCCCACGATTTGGATCTGCCGTTGTCTGGTGCATCGCCTTGCCGGGGCTTGCGCTAGTCAGCTACGGGAACGTAGAGACTCGACATCACCGTCTTAGCACGATAAGAAAACCGGAACAGAGAAATAAACCGGGGATGGGGGGGGCTATTCATACCTACGCTGCCATATTTATTTCATTTCTCAGCACCCTCTTTTTGACTTCGAATCTCGCCCATGGGAGCCTCCCTATTAGTTCTGATTGGGTGACGTCATTCTGCCACCTTATGGAGTCTTGTATTTTCAGGAACGCTTGCCCCCGAACGTCTTCCACGAATTCTTCAGCCTTGGTTGTTGCGTCATAGCTGTGGTATTTCTGCAACCTTTGACCTTTCATTGGCAGTGTGTTAACCTTCTTGCATGCACAGTTTTAATTCTAACAATTAAGTTTTCACATATATTCAAAATACATTATTTCTATTACATCATTTTGGATTGCATAAAACCTCAGACTTAATACTTTGTCTTTTATCTTATTCTTTCCATGTCAACATGATATTGTTTTCTTGATAACTTTAAGTTTGACTGCTAGAAGGGCAAGTATGTTCATCCAGTTAAGCACATCCTGTTAGATCCTGTATGGGTGACTCTTTTGTGAATAAAGTTTCCCATTCATGATCTAACATAAATCAAAATTGTCATTGAGTATTATTATTAATGGCAGTGTTTTTCTACTGCTTCAGATAATAAGAGTATATAGAGGATTTGAAATTGGAAGTAATCACAATTTAGTTTTGAGCAGGATAAAATTAAATTTCACATTGAAAAGAAGAATGTGTAAGAAAGCTTTAAAGCAAATCAAAATTGATCAGTTACAGAGGTGACCTGTGGCATTCTAAAAACACTTGCACATAGAGCCAGAGCATTTTGTTCTAATGATACAGCTCTTTCCACAGAACTTAAATATCTGCACCATACTTTCATGGTCATTTGATACAGTTCATACAAAATAGATAAAATACTGTAGCCCCCATTACTTCTCCCTCCTCTAAAACATAAGAACAAAACATCACTATTCCCCTACATCAGAAAGCATAGCCAAAGTACTAATAAAACATGGCCTACACACCACATTTAAACTACATGTTAAATTGGCAGCTCTAATCTGCTCTCCTAAGGATAAGCTTCAAGCCATAGTTAATATGCTATTTAGAAGTTGTTACAGGTCAGAAAGATTATTTTAGAGTCAGCCATAACTATGAAGAATTCTCCTAACCTGAACAAATATGTTGTTCAGGTTAGGAAAATTTGCCAAAAATTTGAGATGCTGTTATCTTTAGGTCAACTCCTGAATAGCTGTAATACTTCATTTACAACATTAGAGAGTGCCAAATTAGGACTTTAAATCTTTTGTCTGTTACATTTGAATTGTTTCACTTACTCATTGTTATGTGTAAACTATAACACACTGTTTTGTGCTCTGAAGAAGTTGGTTTGAAATCGAGTGAAAATATAAGCCAGTTAATAAACTTTATATATATACATATATATTCACTTGGCACTTTTAATATTGTAAAATAAGTTATGAAGATGTATATTACACTGATAATAGAACTGGAATACTAGAAATTGATATTTGCATATTGCAGAAATGGACAGTATAGCTCAATGGATCACTTGGATCTTGAAGAACACATAAGTATCGTAAGCAGATTAAACTTTTCAAAAAATATTTTGAACAACAACAACAAAAAAAGAAACTTATTAAAATTGATTTTATAAAAGATGGAAAAAAGATTAAAAAATGTAATGATACTTCATCTAATGCAACAATGTGAAAATACAAATAGCAAAATTTTACTTTCCATAAATATAAGTCATTTACAAGGAATGTTTATTAAAAATAAAAGAATACAGCAAAAAAAATAAGGAGAAAAAAACTACTTATTTCTTTAAATAACAAAATACAGTCGAACTATGATGTAACATGCACGGGAATAAAGAGATCACAGCTGTAATGAGCAAAAAGCCATAATGATTTTAATTTATGCATATTCTTATAGAATCCCTCACTTTTAATAAGGAGCATACTACATGGATATACTATAAAAATTTTGGTAACTACACAAACATTCTTAATTGCTCAGGTAATTCTGAAAGTAGTAACTTAGCTTTTATGACCACCTGTATTGAATTATGAGTCAGTTTATGACCTAATCTTCTCCTTAGGGACCCCCCCCCCCACTACCTACTTCTTTGGTGCCAAGTGCTTCCCCCCCACTTTACCCCGATCCTGTCATGACTGTAAAATCGGTTAAAAACAAACCCTTCCATCAGAAACATGTCTACTAAAAGAAAGTGTCTGTCATTTCATGAAAAAGTCAGAATTATTTGTGAATTAGAACCTGGTGCAAAAAATGTCAAAAGTGTGTAAAAAGCTTTCATTGTCCTCTTCAACAGCATCAACACTGAAAAGAATAAAGATGCTTACGTGTTGCCACTGGAAAACATAAATGAAACAAACAAAAAATTTAGAAAGTGTGATCTTACAAATATCAATGAAGCATTGCTTCAGTGGTTCACTACGTGAAGAAGTGGTGAATTCTCAATAGAATGTCTGATTTTGAAAGTTCACGCTGAAAAAAGTTGCTAATCAATTTGTAAAAATCTCACCTGTTTGTTTTCTTTGTTTCAGTAATGGTTATTATGTCGATCTGGTATACTTATCTAATTCTTCTACTAGTTCCATTTCTTTTCCATTGATGCTTCTTATGTTGATGGCAGTGGCTTGAACTCTACTGATGTTGAGTTTGGATTTATTCCAATAATTGACTTTTTGCTGTTTGCCCTGGTTCCCTAATAAAAACATTGTTTTTTTTTCTTTAATCGAATAATGCCCCAGCTGGTATGAAATTCTTTTATATTGTGCCATCATTTTGGATTTTAGTTTATTTCCATAAGAGTATAGTTTGGTGAGCTAAATCCCAAATTGCCAGCCCATCCTCATTCACTTGGTGTTCAGGTAGATACCTGCTAATGGGGTGCGCCATGAGTAGGTGAGGATCGGACATTAAGTTGGAAACCCTGGTCAGTTCTCTGCATTCCTTAAAAGTTGATGTGGAGTTCTCCTCCCAGTTATCCAGCTTTAACTCTCAAGCACCCCATCTTGCATCTGATATTGAAGAAATAGTATGTTTATTTTTGAATAAAGTATTCAAGTCTTCTGCTAATTTTTTTCAGAGAAATTTTTCCATTGTTCCTATATCAAAAGAAGTGTTATTATTATTATTAAGTGGAGTGTCCAGAAACTCATTGAAGGAGGGCTTACTCTACAACTCTGTCTTCGCCACTCAATCCGCCAACTACACCAATGCCATCTACCTCCCACCACCACTAGTACTTTCACCGACAATCACAAACATACATGCCCATGGTGGGATTTGAATCCGCAGCCTTTTGGCTGGAGAGCGGATACACTAACCAGTCCGGTAAATAACTACATTCTCAGAATGGTATCAGCTGGGAGCACTTTTGAAATTAGAACATTTGAATGCACAGTTTTGGTCATTTCCTCAAAAGGCTCCAATAAATTTTTAAATTGTTGTTGATTACAAAGATGTATTTTGTATTCATTGTGTAGCAGGTGCATTTTGAACTAATTTTATGTCTGTCATTAAATTTGGTTAAAATACTTAATTTTGAGCAATGCAGATGAATGGTCAAAATGGCCTATATTTCTACAAACTCTTTTTGCTGTTCATGGCCAAAACTGTGTTCTTTTTTAATATTTTAAGACTGCATATAAACTGACATAATATAAACTATACACCAGAAAAATGTACCCAAAACAAATGCAATGAGCCATGAGCCAATATGTAGTCTCTCACAAGAGAAAGGGAAGTTTTTTCCTGATTTGCTGCACTTGTTATAATACATTAAGTAGGAATTCTCTGCTTCAGCCAGTCGAATATATTGAATATTTCTATTGATTTGGATAAAATCAAATATTCTGTGCATCCCTAATGGAAAGGATTCATATTGGATTCATAGTGGAAAGGATTCATATAGATACTTGTCTGTGGAATGTTCTAAGATGGTATAAGTTGAAGGTGTGGATTATGAAGTTTAGTTAATAGGTAGGAAAGAGGGATATAATAGAAATGTTATCAAAGCAGTTGATTAGGATTGATGGCAAAATTTTTTTTCAGTACATGACACCCTGTAAACCTCAGGTAGCAAGGGTGTCATGGCAGATGACACCCTTGCTACCTGAGGCATTAGCATTAGCAGATTAACACAATGGGTGCAGACCAAACAATTGTTGTGGAGGGCTTCAGCTATGGGACACTGATTAAAGAAGATTAACACAATGGGTGCAGACCAAACAATTGTTATGGAGGGGTTCAGCTATGGGACACTGATTAAAGAAGAAATAGCACATGGCGAAATGGAAATGAAATTTATGTTATTAAGGAATGATTTTTTGGAACTACTTTTTTTTTTGGGTGTCTCAGGATTTGAGAGCAACGGATCTGATAATAGTATCAGATGTATTCATAACCAAGGTAGCCACTACCTCTGATCAGGGAAAGTGACTATGAGAACTCCTCATGTTTAGCAACCTCCCAGGGCAAGACGAGATGTAGAACTACAAAGCCAAAGATTGATACAAAAAAAAAAAAAAAAGCCAACCATTCCATGAGAGGTCATAGTTGATATATACTAGTGTAATTGCTTCTGATATTTTCATCCTGTTGAGTAACAAGATTTTTGTACCCTTTCAGTTCCATTCGAGGTGGGTTAGTTGGAATAATTTGTTATTAGAATCATAGGCAGAACCAAGCCCATTCTGATACCACATGTCTGCTTATATTAAAAGTTGGAACTGATGACAAGGGAGACTTCTGTTAAATATAGAACCAAGGTCTGCATCCCAGTTTGGAGACAAATAACTTATAGTGATGCCATTTGAAGCAATTATTGCTTGGCAATGTCGAGAATGCTCTTCTTTATTCCCTTACATCATATCCTGATATCAGTCTATTTCGCTACTTCTGTAATACTTCATCACTTCATATATACACACAGTTAAAAATGTCATTGTTCATCATGTGTGTTTTACTTAGAGATAGTTGCAAATTTCTGAGTTTTGTCGTAGCTTTTACAACTGCAAATAAACAAAGATATTACTTTGATGGTCATCTTTTCTCAAACTGCAATAAATTCCATTCATCTTGGCAGAAAGGCACCATTCTGCCAAACCTTGCCAACGCCAGTCTTGTATGGCATTGGCAAGGTTTTCTTACTGAAAATTTGTTTATTCCTCTGCAGAACAGACTGCTGGAGAATGCACAACTAACAGACATAGCCCTGGCCAAATTGATTGTCTTTAGTTCGTTGATTGTACAATGAACTTATGGCATAAATCAAGAATGAATTTTGGTGAGCATGGTGACAAACACATTTGTTCATACATAAGATTGTAGTAACTGAAATACAATTACATAAGGCATTCCGACACCAAAGTATAGATAAGTAGTATTTAAACTGTGGGTCACGACACCTGGTGCCATCATGAAAAAGATTCTGGGGGTTGAAGCAAATAAAGACAAACATGAGTAAATTAAATATTTATTATAGAACTATTGAAATTGTTATACACTACAACCTTTCATTCTACCTTTCCTAATTTATTTTTTATTTTTATTTGTATATGCAATGTTTGTAAACTATAAAATTTAATTATGTAATATCAAATATAACTGTATGTGTAAAAGTAAAAAGCTAACTTAACCAGTACTACTGCCAAGACTCACTAATAATTTCATCTTATGAAAAGGGGCTATGGTTAAAAAAATGTTTAAGAACCTGTGGTATAGATGATGGTTTTGGTTTGGTTTATAACTTTTTTTTTTCCTTTTTCAAGTCTGCATTTAGTCACTTACCCCATTGTCAACTTTTCTCTACTTAAGTGGTTTGTTCTAGTCTTATGCCATCTTTTTTTTTCTTTCCGTTTATTTTCCTTTTATAAGTCGCAATCATATAAAGAATTATCTCCATTCATTTTAAATATGCTAATGAATATTTAAACTGAATATTATTGATTGGTTTTATTTTTAATATATAGTGATGATCTGTACATTCAGATTGCATTACTCCATTTTATTACTAAATATATTGGCAAAGCCTATGATAAATAGAGCTTTGTACCCTCCCTAATTTTAATTCTAATTTTCTGCACTTTTGCAAAAAATTACAGTATTAAGAATGAAACATTGGAAAAGTGGCTCACCAGTAGATTAGAAAGTTGATGATTCTTCATGGGCATCTTGTGAAAAGTTGAAAACTATTATAGTATGTGGTGATAAGAAGGCACAGCAGTATGTAGTGGACTTTGATGTAGAATTAGAAGGTTCTAGTAGAGAAAGGATAGTAAAGAGGAAATGCTGTGACAGATTTATGTGCCTTTTTTTTTAAAACATTCCTTCTTTAGATTCCAAACATGCCACTTCAGGCTCCCATAAGTGTAACTGTGGTCTCACACAGGGCAGTGAAATTCATCTCTCACCTAAGAATGATCACAAATATCTGTGCCCATGGCAGGATTTGAACTCTTTGTGTATTGGTTGGAAAGCAGATATACTAATCCTAGGCCAACCAGTCCTTACTTTAAGGGAAGTGAAATATAGGAAGCATCTGAATTAATAAGGAACATGTGACAAATGAATGTAAAAGATGAAAGGGGTGTTTAAAGTAAATTCAAAGCTGTTTATTCCTTCTTTCCATCCTTTACAATATTTTTTGATACTCGTCTAAATTCACATCTTTTCTGGCTCTCTCTTTCCTTAAAATATCTGTTTCAATACACACCCTCTTTACTATGTGTTCTCTACTGAGTCTTCTAATTCTGTGACACTTGAGTCATCTCTATATCATTGATCCTTCAGGTAATGTTTCTCCACTTTTCAGCATCTTTCTTCCAGTCTGCTTGTCACTTTTGAGTGCTTTATTCTTAAATCTATTCTGTAATGGGCTTTTATTATTATTATTACTACGTGCCATCTCCAAGGAGTCCAAGTCCTGATTCTATTTTATCAAATAGTATTAGGCATAAAAGGAGACAAGATGCATTTACCTCATAGCCTTTGCCACAGTATTGATTTACTTGTAATTTGCAGATTGTTTAATGGCTTCACAAGCTGCTGTAAGAAAGTTCAAACTCATTTTTTAGTACTCCATATTTAACTTCTGTGTTATAATGATGTTTGTTATCTTATTCTAGCACATATCACTAACAAAGATAATAATACAGGTATTTTCTCTTAGTGACATGCCAGAAGCTCTATGCAACAACCTTCTGCTAAACTCATCAGCTATTAACTTGGCCTGGAGAATCTTAATTATAATTTTTTTATTCTAACCAGTCTTGATTAGAATCAAGACTGGTTAGAAAAAAAAAATTCCTTTATTCTTGATAATTCTTGAATATTCTTGATAAGAATATTGAACATGGAAAAATAAAATATTTTCTTTTATTTGTGCAGCGTGTTCATCTTGATATTCAAGTAGGAGAACATGCAGTTGATTATGGCAACGTTGCACAGAAAGAGAAATTAACTGAACTGCAGCTCCGAGTCAGACAGCTTTTAGATCAAGTGGAACAGATCACAAAAGAACAGAATTATCAAAGGGTAAGTTAAAACTGTACAGTGCTATAAATACATTTTGAAAGAAGTGACCAATTAATATCATTACCTAATTATCATTTACTTGTTTTGCTATTAATTGTTTTTTTAAAACTCACTTGACATATGTAATTTGTTTTCAATTTTAATGTCATTAATACAAAAAGTCAAGTATTTGTATAGGTGTTATTTTTCATTTGCTGCACTTGTGAATGAACTGCATCATATCATGGCATTGCCCATTATACCTCTTTATAGAGACTCACCATTCATTGTTTGGTAACATAGCATTGTATATACAGTGAATAGATGCACAGAATATGAAAATAATGAATTTTATTGGTTCACTATTCATTGCTAGCTAAATGTGTCATATCATGGCATTGCCCATTATACCTCTTTATAGAGACTCACCATTCATTGTTTGGAAACAAAGCATTGTATATACAGTGAATAGATGCACAGAATATGAAAATAATGAATTTTATTGGTTCTAAATGTGTAACATTTAGAACCAATAAAATTAGCTAAATGTGTAACATCTTCTTAAAATTGCTGTTTTAGGAAGATGTCATTTTTACTCTGTCAGTAAAATTTATTCAGTCAGTAAAAATAATTTTGCTGACAGCACTAGCAACCCATTCTACTCATTCACAACCCTCCTTGCCAAAAATCTAGTCCTTATACCCTTGCTAACTATACCTTTACACCTCTGAGTATGACCCCCCCCCTCCATTCTCTCTCATCCAGTCATGTGTTGAACAATTTATTATTATTATTAAGAGAGACGTCCAGGGAGTCAGGAACTCATCGAGGGAGGCTATACTATTTGCATCAGTTGTCATACCTGTTCTTGAATTCATTCATGCTACTTGCTCACACAACTACTCTAGGAGAGAAAAATCTAGCCCTAACTCCCTTGACAGCATTCTCAACTTCCATGGATGCCATCACATCCTTTCTCCACCCTCCATAAAATGAAAAATTCCATCTACTGAAATTCTGTATAATCCTTTCAGAAGTTTGTAAGTCTCAATCCTATCACACTTTTTTCTCCTGTTTGCTAGTGTCTGCGGCCAACAAACTCTCAATCTGTCTTCATAATCTGTATTCCACAATCCTGATATCATTTTTGACACTCTTTTGCACACTCTCAACTGTATCAGATTCACCACAGAAACCAGGAGACCAGACCTCTGTGCAGTAGTCCAAGTGAAGTCTTATCAAGTCCTTGTAAAGAGGCAAAATTACTTCTTATCTTTACATGTCAGAGTTCGTTTTAGTACTGCCATTATTCTCTGATTGTGTTCACAATTTTTGCTATGTGATCCTTGAACTTCAAGTTCCTGTCTACTGCAACTTCAAGTTCCCCAGCTAGCCTCATCAATTTTTTCGAACATAATCATGCCAAATTGCATGACTTCACATACCCACAATTCCAGCTTATTCAAATTGTTCTGCAAGTACTGCATATCAGCACCACTCTTGATTACCCTTCCTATCTTTGCATAATCAACAAATAGCTGTATGTCACATGTCAATCCTTCCTAATGTTATTTATGTACAGACCAAGGACTGATCCTTGAGGCACACCACTGGTTACCTTGTATCTTGCAGATGTATCCATGTCAATAGTTCATAATCCAATCCCATATTCTTAAATTTATGCAACAGTATTCCATGCTATATTCTGTCAAAAGCTTAGCAAAATCCAAAAGTATCATAGTGTATACATTCCCCTTGTCTAACTCAGTGGTAACATAATGTGAGCAAGTTGCTAAAACATGACCTCTTAGTAAACCCATACTGTTCATTGCAAAGTAGAGATTGTCTGTCAACCTCCTATTTGAATGCTAATCCTAACCAACCTCTCTAAAATCTTCAAATCTGTGTACAGTAGTCCTGTAGTCAGTTTCATGTAGTGCAATCTCATTAATATAATAAACAGCTTGCAACTTTTCTACACCATCTTTATTAGCTGTTGCCCTTCTCATTTAGCATAATCACCAGCCCTGCTGGCTAGGTGGTAAGCATATCTGCTCTGCTGTGGGTTTGAATCCTGTGTTTGGACATGGATGTTTGTAATTGTCTTTAGAAAAGAAATGATTTCATCACCTGGTGTGAAACCACTGTCTCATTTATTTTATTATCAGATCTCCATAGTCAGTACTCATCATGAGAGGTCCCAGTATCACTCACTCATGCATGCACAATCTTCTCAAATGCATTCAAATCACCTATACCACTCCATGTGAAAAAACCTAACCCACCCTGCCTACACCCTTCTCACCTTTCTTATACAGCTTCCAGAGATAGCCTATTGTTCTTTCCCTCCCCTCCCCATTTTATGAAAACTCTGCCTTCAACTCAACATTCCAGTGACCAGAAGCCACCTTAGTCAATGGTATTTGGACCCTTTCCAATTTAAACATGAATGCCTTTTCAAAGAAAGTATTGAAACCCTTTTACATCAGCTTACCTGAATCCGAATGACTCTCTCTCTCTCTCTCTCTCTCCCCCTTCCAAATTGTTGGGAGATTCTTATTTTAAATATCAAAAATAGTTTTAATATTAATTTCTAGCATGCCGCAACTGATTTTTGTATGTACCTTGCATTTCTGTTCTTTCATTTGCTTGTTTCCATACACTGATGTATTGTTATTTTCATTACAAAATATTTGTACTTTGAATAAAGTTTATTACTGTGGTTTTCATGTAATTTTGTTCTTTTACAGGAAGATTTGATACTCCATTTACAATATCTTCTGATTAAATTATTAAATCCAAGATCCTTAATCCTCTTGTGCCCACTATTACATACTGCTTAAGGTCTCTCAAAAACTCAAATTCATTCTCTTTGCACCCAGATGCCACCTCTTCATTCCATTGTGTATTACTGTTATTAAAATAAAACCATAATGATTCTCTTTTTATTTGAGAGTCTAAATTATCTCTACGGGGTGCTTAAGGGTCAAAGCTGTATAACTGAGAGGAGACCTCCACATAGCCTTTAAAGGAATGCGGAGAACCGACCAGGGCTTCTGACCTAATGTCCAATCCTCACCTTCTCGTGGTGCACCCTGTTGGGTATCTACTTTGATACTGAACGAACGAGGATGGGCTGGCAATTTGGGATTTAGCCGACCAAATTGTATTCTTATTGGTTAAACCAAAATATAGAATGATGGTACAACATGACAAAATTTCATGCCGGCTGGGGCGTCGCCCGGTTAAACAAGGCCCCCGTTGTTTTCGCCAGGGAACCAGGGCGAACAGCGAAAAGTCAGCTACTGGAACAAATCTGAAAACAAACCCCAACTCAACATCACCAGAGTTAAAGATCGGTACTATCAACGTAAGAAGCCTGAATGGCAAAGAAATGGAGCTAGCTGAGGAATTAGATAAGTACCAGATCGACATAATAGGGGTGACTGAAACAAAAAAGACCAAAACTGGTGAGATCTTTCTGAGCAATAAATACAAAATGTTATATTCAGGCAATAACAATCAAGGAATAGAAGGAGTAGCCATAGTATTCAACACAAAATACGAGGCTAATCTTCTTGAATGGCAGTCAGTCTCAAGTAGAGTAATGTGGGCAAATATGAGAATGGGGAACTGGACAATGAGACTTATTTGTGCCTATGGTCCCACAGAAGGTTCTACTAAGGTAGAAGTGGAGGAATTTTTTGAGGCTTTAGAAAAAGCAACTGACACAATGAAAAAGGAAAAGTTGGTCCTTGTTGGGGATCTAAATAGCAGAGTAGGAAATGATTGTGAGACGTACAAAAATATTTTGGGAAAATTTGGAGAAAAGAGCAAAGCTAATAATAATGGCAAATATCTGTTGGATTTCTGCTCAGGACATGGACTGGTTATTACTAACACCATGTTCCAACATAAAAATGTGCACAAATTCACATGGAGAGAAGAGGCTAGGAATAAGAAAAGTCTCATTGACTATGTTATTGTTGATAGTGATGTTTTCTCCCTGGTGCAGGACACCAGAGTGTACAGAGGATTTGAAATTGGAAGTGATCACTATTTAGTCTTGAGCAGGATAAAATTGAATTTCATATTGAAAAGAATAACATGTAAGAAAGTTTTAAAGCGAATAAAAGTTGAGCAGCTCTCAGATGTAAACTGTAGACTAAAATACAGAAATATTATTGAAAAGAAAATGAAAGAGTTTGAGAACAGGAATCAAACCTTGGAGATTCAGTGGTAAACTCTGAAGGAAACATTGATTGATTCTGCCAGAGAGGCATGTGGTGAGGTTGTGTGCAAAGATAAAAAAATCAGAACTCCCTGGTGGACACAGGAAGTTAAAGAGGCAGTGAAGGAAAAGAAGAAAGCATATCAAAAGTTCCTGGCAAATAAGTCAGCTTTTACTCTTACAGAATACAGAGACAAATGTAAGAAAGCTAAACAGTGTGTAAAACTAGCTAAACAAAAGTCATGGGAGGACTTTGGCAAGAATATAGAAAATAAATATCAAGAAGGTGGCAAAATATTCTGGAGGTTGTTGAAGACGCTTAGGAATGGAGGAAAGAGTGCTGTAAAAGGAATTAGAGATGATAAAGGTGAAATGAAAACAGGAGAAAAAGATATCCTTGAAGTATGGAGTAATTACTTTGAAAAACTGCTAAATGAAACAAGCAGTGATGACAGCACAGTGATAAAAAACACTGACCAGGCATGCAGTCAGGAATACATATCCATACTTGAAGTAGAAAAAGCCATCAAAGGCTTGAAATGTGGAAAGGCAGCAGGAGTAGATGATATTCGGCCAGAAATGCTGAAGTATGGTGGTATAAGAGTCTTACAGTGGCTGCACTGCATAGTTCAGAAAGCCTGGACAGAGGGACGAATTCCCGATGATTGGAGTAGAGCTCTCATAGTACCCATATATAAAAAGGGAAATAAAACTGAATGTGAGAATTACAGAGGTATTTCCCTACTGAGTGTTCCTGGCAAGATCTATGCAAGTATACTTGAGAAACGGTTGAGAAGAATTGTGGAAGAAAAGCTTGGTGAAGAACAAGCTGGATTCAGGCCAAATAGAGGCTGTCAGGATCAGATCTTCACTTTACGACAAATAGTCGAGAAAGCATGGGAATATAACAAAGATCTGTATTTAAGTTTTGTCGATTTGGAAAAGGCATATGACAAGGTGCCAAGAGAGAAGCTATTCAATACGCTGCAGTTATATGGTGTCAATGGGGCATTATATCAAGCAATACTTAGTCTTTATTTGAGTTGTGAGTCAGCAGTTAGAATTGAAGGAAGTACAGGAAGATGGTTTAATGTTAAATCTGGTGTGAGACAAGGATGTACATTATCCCCTCTGTTATTCATTATCTATATGGATCACATTATGAAGGAATGTGGTATTAAACCTGATATCAAAATTGGAGATGTTAATGTCAGCTCTTTGCTTTATGCGGATGATGTTATACTTCTAAATAAATCCGCTACAAGTCTGCAAGATTCTCTGACTAAATTGAATAGCTGTTGTAATAGATATGGTATGAAGGTCAGCAATAAAAAGACAAAGACAATGAAAATAGGCAGAATCATTGAAAATGTCAACTGTGTTGTGAATGGAGAACCTGTGGAACAAGTAAAACTTTTCAGCTACTTAGGCACAATTTTTACTGAAGATGGTAAACTAAATATAGAAATAGACAACAGAATCAGCAAAGCTGGTATCGTGGGAAGTCAATTGAATAAATTCATATGGAATAAGAAAGAAATTAGTCGGAACACTAAATTAGCTGTATACAAGACTGTGTTCAAACCAATTTTAACTTATGGATCTGAGAGCTGGGTCAGAAGTAAAACACTTGACCAAAGACTAGAAACCGCAGATATGAGAGTCCTGAGAAAGATTAGAGGCGTGAACAGATGGCATCAATGGCAATATCATATTAAAAATGAGGACATTAGGAAAGAACTTGACATTGTCAGCATCCAGGAATGCGTTAGCAGAACTAATCTCAGATGGTATGGTCACTTAAATAGAATGGGAGAGGAAAGATTAGCAAAACAAGTGTTCTCTGCCAGGTTGGCAGGAAAACGACCCAGAGGAAGACCAAGATATAGGTGGATTGATACGGTACAAAGTGCCTTAGACGATAGAAATATAAGATCTGATAATGTTGGAGTCTTGACAAGTAACAGACTGATTTGGAGGAAAATTGTAGATAGGAAATTAGTAATGATGTAATTTTTTCATGTAGTACTGTCATATCCTGTACACCCCTTGAGGGTACATGGCAGGAATTTGATGATGATGATGATGATGAATTATCTCTACATTTATTGGAATCCTGCAGTGCTGTGAGAGAGTTCCCTGTTTTTTATATAGAGCAGGGTTTTTCTGGATTGTGTGAAAAATAACTAAAAATATCCAAAATAAAGAACATTAATAGAAATAGTGATTAAAAAAAATCCTTAGCTCAGTCACAGTACTAATGTACATAGGTTTACCTTTCATGGGAGATAGTTACATTTAAAAAAATAAATAAAACTGAATATTTTCTATCAAATCAACCATGTGGATGAAATATATCAATTGTGTTAAACTTTGTGTCCATATTATTTCAATTGAACATAAATGGCATTGCAGTTTTAATGGGCACTTCACATTCATTTCAATCTTGACTTGACTTGTACATGTCAAGGCCAGTTTGGTAGTTAATGATACCGGAAATGATTTCAGGGAAAATATCTTTATGTGACTTCCATTCATGAAAGATTGTAAATGCAAACCATATTACATTAGCACCATAGGTGAACTAAGCACACCAGTTTCATGTCTATTTCCATCTGAAGATGGACAAAGTGCAACATTCTGTCAAATATCTTTGAAAAGTTGTTTAGCAGTATCATGTTGTGGCCTTTTCCTTTATCTGCCTCTTAGTTGGATAAAGAAAAATTTATCACTTCATATTTGAACACTTTATTGTAGAAAGTGAGTAAATTACTAAGACAAGACAATTCCCATCACGTATCATATTCCTATACATCAATTCCTTGATCCTGACCTAACCAGCCTTACAATACCTTAACCACCACTCCTTGATATATTAATGGATCCGTAATTTGCTATATATCTCATCGAAATATAGCAGATTATAGACTCATTTACCTTATTGATATAAACAGAATATCTTCACTCCCTTGAAATTCTGCCATTGCTGAGATTTAAATTAAACACCCTAGTTAGGAACACTGCCATTTCTCTTTGCACCTTCCTGTAAATACACGATCTGATAGCCATTTCCATGACTGTATTCACATTGACTTAACATCTGAAACATCTTCATTTATCTACTCTTATATCAATCCTTATCACATCACTCACTGCATTGTCTTCTCCTGGATGACACACCTTTGAAATGAAATTAGTAATTTAGTTATTTCTTCTACTTCTCTAACTGCCTTACTTTCAGCATTCACTGAGATTATTTTTGGATCACTTTTCTCTTGACACCTTTTCATATGCCTCTGATTTCTGCTCAGGATCTATAAAATTTAAATACAGATCTTTGTTATATTCCCATGATTTCTTAACTATTTGTCGTAAAGTGAAAATCTCATCCTGACAGCCTCTATTGGCTCGAATCCAATTTGTTCTTCACCAAGCTTCCCTTTCCTTGGGATTTTCTTTGGCCTCCTAATACTTTTTTATCTGATTTTACTTGGTTTGACTGCCTTCGTGCTTGTGCTTTATACTATTCATTAGTCTATTGATCATTCATAATAGCATTTCACAATATAAACAACACTGAGAGAGAATTGAAAAAAATACATGTATTAAATTTGCTAATATTTTGGTGGTTTTCTACCCAACATCTTCAGAGTGCAATTATAACTGTGACAGGCACACAGCACTGAACTAAATAACTTTTCAATTGTGGAAAACAATTGAAATTGTAAGTGAAACAGAAGTAATGTCCATACGTGTGCCCTCTATGGGATTGGATAACTATAACATTAATTTGGAGAAGTCAGGCTATCAGGTCTCAAATGACAGTCTCCCAGATCTTTGCAAATTAATAGAGTCATACTTTTTTGATGTTGGGAGAGTGCTTCATGATGCAGATTCTAAAAATAGTCCATTAGCCTATAACGACTTCAATGCAGTATCGATTTCTTCCATCTAATTCTATGTGAAGGAGCATCCACAGCATGGCCTGCCAATCTTGACTTGCCATACAGATGATTGCAGATGTAATGCTTGTGTTCTTCAAGGTAGATATTAACTGATCCACCAGTCTGTCCAAGGTAGGCTAAACTGCAGATGCAAGGAACTTTATACGCTGCAGGGTGTGCAAGAGGATGAAGTTGATTTTTAGGAGGATGGATGAAGGTAGCTAGCTGAATGAAAGGTTTGAAAGTGGTCATGGAGATCGTATTTGCAGAGAAGATTTTTTTTTTCTGATGTACCTTGAACATATGGGATATGGATAGTTTTGCTGTGATCCCGTGTGTCGAAAAGATAGGAGTGCATGTAATATTTTATCTGTTTTGTATGGACTGTAGCCATTGGCTAAAAAGGTGTTGTGGAGGTCCCTGAGCTCAGTTTCAAGAACTGTATCATTTGAACAAATATTCATCAAGCCAAATAACATTTGGCTTGATGAATATTTGAAGATGCCAAGCAATGATATTCTTGTTTAATCTTTAATCAAGTGTAAGCAAACAAAGTTTGCATGAAGTATCTTCACAACTAGGCGACATGTATATAGAGGCCAATGACTTCACTTTAATTTCCTTAGTATCCCATAATATAAAGCACATCCTTGTGGGTGTATATTATGCTAAGCATTATGGATGAATTAAACTGCTACTTCAGACGTGGTTAAAATCAGTTCGACAATGCAACCTTAAGAGATGTCTGCAAGTGCCATAAGACTCCATTTCAGTCAGGTTTCATTTCTTTGGGAAACTTTAAGCAACATAAAAAACAACTAGATTCCAGATTTGGATGAAATTAGTTAAACAGTGCAACTTGTAGAAGTTTCTCAGGAGGTGGAGAATCAAAACACTTTTTGAGACTTTTTTTTAAAGCCTCTTCATTAGTGCTGAAGATGTTTTATTTATTGTATAAATAAAACATCTTCAAATCTGGCAGATTAATATTCACCTAGATTGAAACAGATTAGTGTACTAGATTTATGCCAAGTCTTCAGCTCTTGAAGACTTGGCATAACAGTCACTACTGTGACTGTTAATAAATGGATTGCAGCATTGCACTGTATTTTGTTAGTTGTTTTGTGTACTGTTTTAATAGAATACTTGTCTTCTGTAGACCTCTAAATGTTTTTTATGAGATAAAATATACTTAACATGATAATTTTTTTTATTGTAGTACCGAGAGGAGCGATTTCGTCAAACTAGCGAAAGTACAAACCAACGAGTGCTTTGGTGGTCTATTGTTCAAACTGCAATTCTTCTTTTAATGGGTTTTTGGCAAATGAAACACCTGAAGAGCTTCTTCCAAGCTAAAAAACTAGTATAAAGTATTGTGATAAAAGCTGAAGAATTATTTCTGTCACAGACTTTATACACTTTTTATATATTAAAAAAAAGAAAAATAAACTATGAACTAATTTGTACCATGCTTTTAAGTAATATGTTGGTCTTCCCAAGAGTTCATTTTTATATAGGCAATTTCTTATACTGACATCATTGAGTGGTGAATTTTAATCCAGTAACTTATTTTCTTGAAATTAAAAATTTGCCTGGAAGTGTACATTACCAAACTCTGTAATCACTAATAATCAGGAATATTTCTCATGATCACACAAAAAATTTGTTATCTTGCTGCATTCATTTCAATAATGTCTGCCTTTCAAATTATTGTTTTTACTCTAATTGAAAACAAAAAGAACACTTTGAGCCTAGGTAAGAAAAAAAATTGCAATATTCCACATGTATTAATGTCAAAGTGCATGTGATATGCTATGCTACTATTTTGTTAATAAGTTGCACAACTTAGGAGAAAATTATTAGTTATATATCAAACTTTGAAGACAATAAAAGAGCATGGTATGGCTATTTCCATTGGAATTTTGATTATATTCACTTGCAATTAAAATTTGCTAAGGGTTAGAATTTTTTTTAATACATATATTTGTAATTCAATGTAGCCATCGTGTGTGTGTGTGTGTGTGTGTGTGTGTGTGTGTGTGTGTGTGTGTGTGTGTGTGTGTGTGTGTGTGTGTGTGTGTGTGTGATGTTTACCATTAAAATATTAATAAAGGAAAAAAAAGAGGTTCTTGCACTCTTATTTCTTGTAAATTCATATCCATTTTGTTAAACATTTATGCCTTTAAAATCTGTCTCTTGCTTTAAAAGCTTATTAAAAAGCTGCTATAGTAAGGATTAATAATAAGCTAATTTATCAGTTTTAATGAGAAACTTAAATAATACTTCATTGAGCCACATTGAATGTATACAGATATCTGTATAAATGTAATATATATACAATAGAATCTTTTTTAATCTTAGAAAAGATTGTTCTTAGAACTACACAAAGTTAATACTTTATGGAATGTGTGTGTATATATATTTAGTTCGTGAATATGCATGTTTTAAAAAAAAATTATTTCCATTAATATTTAAAATGTATATATATTATTTGAAAAGAATTATCAACTCACCTTTTGTTTTTTTTATTTATTTTTTATTCTAAGGAATATTATATACTTGAAACTCAATAGTTCCATTCTTGCTCTGAGAAACTTGCAATTTTTTCTTTTCTTTTTCTTTTTTTTTTTAACATATAATTCTGCACCATAACAACTTTGCTCATTGTGTTGTTTATTTCCATACTTAATTTGCCAACTTCACTAAAAAATTGTGCCTCTAAATAGCAAAAATGTTTTACTTGTTCTATTGGTTTCCCATTCAGGATGCAACTGATGGTTTTCTTGTTCCTACCTATTTTCATGGTCCTTTTCTTTTTTATTGCTAATTTTCATGTAACACAATTGGTATGGATAAAGAATCAGCTGAATAAATTTATATGGGATAATAAAACTATTCCCTAAAAAACTTTAAATGTGGAAAGGCAGTTAGAGTAGATTATATTCAACTAGAAATACTTAAGTATGGAGGTATAAAGGTTTTGCAGTGGCTACATTGCATAATTCAGAGGCCTTGGTCAGAAGGTTGAATTCCCAATGATTGCAGTAGAGCTCTCATAGTACCCATCTATAAAAAAAAAAGAGAATAAAACTGAATGTGAGAATTACAGAGGAATTTCTCTACTAAGCATTCAAGGTAAGATTTATGCAAGCAAACTTGAAAAGCGGTAAAGAAAGATTGTTGAAGAGAAACTTGGAGAAGAACAATCGGGGTTCAGGCCAAATAGAGAATGTCAAGATCAGATTTTCACTTTAAGACAAATAGTTCGGGGTGCTTAAGGATCAAAGCTGTATAACTGAGAGGAGACTTCCACATAGCCTTGAGAGGAATGCGGAGAACCAACCAGGGCTTCTGACCTAATGTCCAATCCTCACCTTCTCGTGGTGCACCCTGTTGGGTATCATATACCTGGATACTGAACAAATGAGGATGGGCTGGCAATTCGGGATTTAGCCGACCAAATTGTATTCTTATTTGTTAAACCAAAATACAAAATGATGGTACAACATGACAAAATTTAATGCCGGCTGGGGCATCACCCAGTTAAACAAGGCCCCGGTTGTTTTCACCAGCGAACCAGGGCGAACAGTGAAAAGTCAGCTACTACAACAAATCTGAAAACACACCCCAACTCAACATCACCAGAGTTAAAGATCGGTACCATCAATGTAAGAAGCCTGAATGGCAAAGAAATGGAGCTAGTTGAGGAATTGAATAAGTACCAGATTGACATAATAGGGGTGACTGAAACAAAAAAGACAAAAACTAGTCTTTCTGAGCAATAAATACAAAATGTTATATTCAGGCAATAAGTCGATTGAATAAATTCATATGGAATAAGAGAGAAATTAGTCAGAACACTAAATTAGCTGTATTCAAGACAGTGTTCAAACCAGTTTTAAATTATGGATCTGAGAGCTGGGTCAGAAGTAAATCATTTGACCAAAGACTAGAGACTGCAGATATGAGAGTCGTGAGAGGAGGCGTGAACAGATGGCAATATCGTATTAAAAACGAGGATATTAGGAAAGAACGTGACATTGTCATCATCCATGAATGCGTTACCAGAGCTAATCTCAGGTGGTATGGTCACTTAAACAGAATGGGCGAGGAAAGATTAGCGAAACAAGTGTTCTCTGCCATGTTGGCAGGAAAACGACGCAGAGGAAGATAAGATATAGGTGGATTAATACGGCCTTAGACGATAGAAATATAAGATCTGATAATGTTGGAGTCTTGACGAGTAACAGACTGATTCGGAGGAAAATTGTAGATAGGAAGTTAGTAATGATGTAAATTTTTCATGTAGTACTATCATATCCTGTACATCCCCATAAGGGTACATGTCAGGAATTTGATGATGATGAGAAATAGTTCAGAAATCATGGGAATATGACAAGAATCTGTGCTTAGTTTTGTAGATTTGGAAAAGGCATACGACAAGATGCCCAGAGAAAATCTTTTCAAAAAACTACAATTATGTGGGGTGAATGGAACATTATATAGAGCAATATGCAGTCTGTATTAAATTGTCAGTCAGGTTAGAATTGAAGTAGGTACACGAAGATGGTGTGATGTTAAATCAGATGTGCAGACCAACGGTGCATATTGTTGGGCACCCTGGTTTAGAATTGGAGATGATGTACTCCTAAGGACATCTAGTGCTAGTTTCTTCAGGATTCTCTAACTAAACTGAATAACAGCTGTAACAAATTTGACATGAAAATCAGCAATACAAGGACCAAAACTATGAAAATAGGCAGGAGCTGCATTCTGAATGGAGACCCTATAAAACAAATAAAATATTTCAGATATTTAGGTACAGTTTTTAGTGAAGAAGGCAGGATAAATCTGGAAATAGACAACAGATAAGCAAAGCTGGTATGGTGGGTAGCCAGTTGTAATAAATGTATATCGAATAAGAGAGAAATTAGCCAAATTTCATCCTTTATCCAAACAGAGTTTGCACATGAAATAACTTCAGAACTGGGCTACTTGTATATAGAGGCTAATGACTTACATCATTGCCTTAATTTATATTATAACCAAGTGAATAAAACTTTCAACATCTGTCTCTAATCCAGAGTATTTTTGTAATAAGATGTGACACCTTTTGACTAATTGTATATGGAAATGTGACTTCTGTATTACTTCAGTCTTGGTATCACTTCTGGGTCTGGCTCCTACTGATGAGACCTCAATAAAGGTCGAAACAGACCTGGGTAGTGGCCCTTCCCCGAATGTGCATTACATAATGTAATGCACAGTCCATAAGGATATGTGCATTACATTATGTGGGATACTAAGGCAATTAATGTCAAGTCATTAGCCTCTATATACAAGTCATCCAGTCATAAATAAGGGAGGGAGTAACCAGTTGAGAGACCTGCAATTGCCATGGCAAAAGTGAAACTGCTGGTACCTTGTCTCTGCAAACTGGCTTCTGCCAATCACTAGTCTTTGTTAACTCTGTCAATCGACGTCATTAACGGCTTTCTGAATAAACCAATCAAAACTCTTGAAAGCATTCATACATCTGCAACTTGTTAGCGGGGTAAGTTAATGCGTTAACAATATTTTGAGTACTAGACCATAAAAATGACCGAAAATAAAAAACGATTGTCATATTCTTCAAAATTCAAGTTAAAAGTCATCAATTATGCAAAAGAACATGGAAATAAAGTTTCAGAGAGACAGTTTGGACCTCCTCCTCCCACTGAGTATGATTAGACAGTGGAGAAAACAGGAAGAACAACTACTCAAGATGCCAAAAAAGAAGAGGACCTTAAGAGGAAAACCAGCAAAATATCCAAACTTGCAGCAGAGGCTTATGACTTGGATTATGGAGCAGCACCAGAGTGGGATACGTGTGTCGATCAAGCTTATTCAATATGACACAAAAAGGTTTGCATGAGAAATGAACATTGGTGATTTCATAGGAAAGGCAAAATGGTGCTTTAACTTCATGAGGTGAAAAGAGATGGCCATGAGAACACGAACCAAGTTAGCCTAGGAAATGCATCTTTGTATGTATCTTAAAAAATTAACTAATTACTAAATATACTTTGAATATTTAAAAAAAAATATCAAACGTGTTCTGTTTTATGCTTAAAATATTGATTTCTTAATTTTGGGTTCGAAAAAGTATGGTTCGTCTTATACATGGAAAAAGGCTGTATTGTAAAATGTGGCTCTTTTTATCTATTATAAACTCTGTCGGCTGTTGCGCCATTGTAAACTCTTGATTATTCTCTATTGTTATTTACTATCTTTAATCTTTATGCTTTATTCTGCTTTAATCTTTGTAATATCTTATTTATTCTCTATCTTTAGTAAATTTTTTATCTACCCTGTGTCTCCTTAGTGACTTACTCTTTCATACAATATTTACCCACCTTTCGCACTACTTGTCATATGCCTAAGAGTACTGGAAAATTTGTTTGTTTAGACTGCCTACCAGTATTCCTTTCTCGGCATAAGACTCAGTAATACGGCCAGCTGATCTCTCTCTCTAGCATAAATTCCTTTAATTAAAATAGCATAAACAGTCATAGTCCATAGGCACTTATCTCATGCTTCTAATACCGTATTTGTTTTTTGCTCTCAGGTCCGAGTTTATTTAGGAACAGTGCATTGTAAATCAAAAGATCAGGTGCCACTGTTGACGTATAATCAAAACACATTTATTTACACTAATACAAAAGTACATCAATTAAATGATAGGGAGGTCATTTTCTCAACCTATCTGTTAAAATTTAGCGTTAAAAACTTCCCTTTGCAATTCTAAACAAACTACACAGCATAAATATTCATTTTACTTCTCTGCTTATAAAGAAAACAATTCTAATCTATTCATAAAGAAATTAACTTGTCATGCCAAGTCATCTCACAATTGTATTCCAATTACTAACAAACCAAAAGGTTTGCTTATAGACACTGCTTATTCCTAGTACCTTATATCTTATCAGTTCATCTAAATTATTTCTCCTAGATTACATAAAAGAAACATAGAACATAAAATGAAATAAACTCACATAGGCTCTGTCATCTGGGTCGTGCACTCATTCAAGGTTTTGCTCCAGAGTTCTCAGACTTTTCTTCTGTCTCGGGCCTTAGATTTCTTTCTACAGTATCTTGCTTCACCGTCGTCTCATCAAGGTGTTGGCAGGGTTTTGGAACGCTTATTTCCGGGACTCGAGGGGTCCAACGTGTGGAGCTTATGCAGTCTTGTTCAGATGGCCTTGCATTCTTCTCTGGGCTGAAGTTCACTCCTCGGGTATAGCTTCCGGTAATTTCCACAGCAATGTCCAAGATCTAGACAGCCTAGTGTACCGGCATCCCATTCTTCTCTGCCTCTCTCCGACTTCTCACGTGCCCTAGCCGTATAGTCGTGTCCTCTATTTTCGACTGCCAATCTCGATGTCTCCTCAACGCATTTTTATTTCTGTCTCCAGGACCTTTCACGCAGGGTTGAGACCCCCCCCCCCCGCCCAAAGAATTCAGCACGACTCCTTGATCTGATCTGATCTTAAAGCTGACCATTTCTTTGTTATCTCAAGCACACTTCAAAATCCAATTTGTTGGACAGCGGAGCCGTGTCTGATCTGCGCTGACCCTTTTAAGAATGACCTTGAAGTTTGGCATACACAGAGCTTTAAACAAAGGTTCCCCATGCTCCTTTGTTAGAACAATAACATACAGTTTACAGTGACACAGCATTTACTCTTGTTGTTACTAATTTTGGACATTCTTTGTTTACTACATTTGAGCAGGTAAATTTCCCATTGGACTATATACATTCTTTATACAAAGGTTATTTTTTACAACACAATCTTTTGAGATGGGACCTCTATAAAAGTCTATGTAAAGCACTTGTAAAATTCCAAGCTACATCGAATTTTACAGTATATATATATATATATATATATGACTTCTGGTCCTTGGAGTTTTAACTTCTTCTCTCCATTGATAAAATAAGTGGATTAATCAGTAATCAGATTGTGCCGGGTCTGGACTATACTCTGAAAGAGAGATAAGCTCTACATATTGTTTTTCATTATTCTTACTATCTGACATTGTTAGCAGATTTGAAAAGAATGTATAATTTTTTAATGAAGTCAAATATCTATGCTCAAATTTTAACAGATCTGCTATATGGTTATGATTAAAAGTTTTTGGAAATTTGGCATTTTTAATTCTACGAAATTACCAATGAAAGAGTTTCTACAAAATAAAAGCACTTTAGGCAATGAATTGGAGGACACTGCATTTGCTGGAAAAAAAGTTCCATGTTTGGTCTTGAAACCAAGGTTTCTGTATCATCTAACCCTTCTCCCACTGCAGTACTAAATGCACCATAAGTTTACAGTTTTTTGCATGTAGGATTTACATAAAAGAATTCTGCTTGGTAGTCATATCCCCTCCCCCCCCCTGCAAGACTGGTCCTGATCCTTGGAAGTGAAAAACTTAACAAGTAATCTCAACAGTGCCACCAGTGCAGAAATGGGCCCTTGATTAGAACAAATGAGTTTATTTTTATATGTGAATATAAACCATAGAAAGTTGTAAACCTATCGTACTTAAATACTTTGGATGCATTAAGGGGTTACATAATCAAGAAATCCTACTTTTGGGAACAAACTTGGTACTTTTTTCCCAAAGCACTTTAACACCAACATACTCCAATAAGTAAGATGATAGTGTACAATCTAAAATCTGAAATCTAAATTGTATATTTGCTTCTTAGAAAAATTATACAGCTCATATTGTAAGAAATCCTTTCCTTATTGAAAATAAGTTCTTAAATTATAGAAACAGAACTGAACTGACCTTTGGACATTCATAAATTTATAGTACAATTTGCCTGTAAGACAATGATTCAAACTAGTTAAATTCTAGAAGAATCGTTGGGGTTGCTTTGCTATTTTACCACTTAACCAAGTGCATTCAGAATTTTTAAGAACCCAAAATTCTGGGAAACCTGAAGGGATTACTATATTTTATTTTCTTAAGGAAGAATTAAATTACAAAGTTAGTATGAGAATTCTTTTCCTCCATAGAGTATACCAGAAGTTGAGTGCCTAGTTTGTTGAACCACTGTGAGCTTTCAGAATAGCCTTAGTCCTACCAAGGTGAACATGAAGAATCCCTGCTTTTTCATCAGATTTGATAGTGGCAGATTTCTTGTTGCAAAACAATTTATTCTTGGATGACAAGCCTTATCATCTTCCACATTATCCTATTGGAAGATTCAGTATGTACGAGGGTGTGCTGAAAAGTTGTGATAATCACCATGAAGAAATTGGGGTAGAACCATGTCAGAACTTTTCAGTCAGCATATGTGGGTAAAAAGATCTATAATATTGGGTGGAGATTTGTTCTGAAAGAGAAGAATTATGTCACTGATTTCGATATTTGTGAAAAGGGCAGAAATGTCAAACTAATAAATCATCTTTGTGAAGTGTTATGTTTTTAATTTTGTTTATGAAGTGTTGTGTGTTGTTAATATAGGAGGGAGAATGACCTACTAATTCCTTGAGTGTTTATGTTAATTTCTTGGCTAGGTAATAATTAGGGTATCTATACTTTCAACTATCAGCCAAAGCAGAACATCATGTTTGCAAACTTTGAGAATCCCATAAATTCTGGGAGAGCGAGCATAATTGGTAACAGTTTTTTATAGTGTCCAATGGCCAAGAAGTGACAGACTTAAGTAATTTGACACTTTTCTTCTTAATCCTGTTAGTTGGATTATAGTTCACAAGTTGATAAGTGCTGCTATCAGAGACTAACACTGATCTGTTTTGGATGACTGTAGCATCACCTTTGTCAGGCTTTGTTATAACCAGTGGTGAGCTATAAGGGGCTCACGTGAGCCCTTTGTTAAATTTTTCTAAAATTTGCGAGCCCCTTGTTCGTCTTGTTTAATAATCTTGTAGAACTAGAAAATACCACCGTGGAATGTATACATGCTACTATAATTGCTACTTTAAATTCATATGGATTTTCTGATAACTATATAAAAAATCATTTCATTGCCTTTTGTTCTGATGGAGCTAGTGTAATGTTAGGAAACAAATCAGGTGTTGCAATCTAACTTCTACAAAAATTTCCCAACTTTGTGATTTGGCATTATGCTCATCATTTACACTTATAATTAGACAATTCGATAAAAAACATTAAAGAAATAAATCATTTTGAAATATTTATGGATAAATTATATGCTTTTTATTATCAATCGCCAAAAAATCAACGAGAGTTAAATACGATTTCAAAAGGCCTTGATATCGAAATTTTGAAGATCAGCCATGTGTTTGGACCACAATGGGCAGCTTGCAGTTTACGAACGGCTCTTGCTTTGTGGAGAAATTACCCAGCTTTATGCAAACATTTTGCATCGAACGATAAATATTTTTAAATCTTTTCAAACCGACTTCTCAATTTGAAATTTTTAAAAGATCTAGCATTAATGATTGATATCCTACAGGAATTATCATATCTGGTAGAAGCTGTACAAAGTCGCAATATAAGTATTATAAGGGATAAGTTAGTTTTTTGCTTGACAATGCGAGCTATTTGTTAAAATTTCCATAGCTCACCACTGGTTATAACTATATCCTTAATAATGACTTGGCTGCTAGTTCTGTTTTGGTGAGATTACTACATAATGGCTTTCATATTACTCCAAACATTACAGGTTTCTTAACGAATTTTATCAGCTATATTGCTTGGAAGAAATGTGATGCCTCTTTCATGATGGTCTGTAACATCCAATTTATTAACAGTTCTAGGTGCTACTGCGAAGTTTATGTCTTTATTAAATAGTGACACTTTACCGTTATTTATGGTGTGGCTAGATAGGTTGATCACATAGCTAGTACTTGCATGTGGTTGGTCACTCCTCCCATCCCTTGTGTTTGGTTAGCTGCTGCTAGAGTAACATGTCTTCAAGCACTTTCCTCAGCCACCTGAACAAACAACAAGAACACATGCAAATCCTGAGTGGTTGCACTTAATATCTGCAAAGCTTTTGACTAGGTCTGGCACAAAGGCTTACTAAGCAAACTGCCGTCATTTGGTCTGTCTCAGGACTTACTTTTGTAGTTGGATTGCAAGCTTTCTGTCTGGATGCACACTGCATGTGGTTGATGGTTCCTATTACTCTCACCATTCAACTAATGCTGGGGTTCCACAAGGTTCTGTCCTCTCTCACTAACCCTCTTCCTGTTATATATCAATTACCTACTTCAACTGACCTACAACCCAATACATAGTTTTGCAGATGACAGCACATTGCATTTCTCCCTTTCATTTGATAAACCTTATTCTACACAACCCACCTCAACCTACAGAATATCAACCACCATTGCCCTCAATTCTGATCTCCAAGCCATCCTCCAATGGGGGTTCAGATAACCTAATCATTTCAGTGCTAATAAAACCCAGTTCTGTCTTATTTCTCATAAAAAAAAAACATTTTCTTCCAGTATTATTTTTGACTACACCAAAATTTCCAAGCAATATGAGATTTCTCTTCTTGGAATTACCCTGACATCAAGCCTCTCCTAGCATGAACACATCACAAACATTGCATTTTCATCTTCTAAAAAACTAGGATTTCTCTTTCACTCAAGATATTACTTCACCCCTGAACAGCTGTTAACCTTATACAAATCACAAATCCAACTAGCTATTGAATGCTGTTCTCACATATGGAATGGAGATCCTAAAATCTCCCTCAAAATGCTTGACTCAATACAGAGGAATGCAATTAGACTTATTAATGACCCATCTCTTATCAACTCACTTTCTCCATTTTTGTACAGATGTTTAGTTTCTGCAATATATGTATTCTACAAATATTTCCATGGGAAATGTTCATCTGAAATAGCATCAATAATTCCTCCCACTTAGTACTGAGCTCGGAACACGTGCAGCTGCTGCTCAATATCCCTTCACAGTACGCCTCGAAACCAACAGAACAAGTTTCTTTTCCTCCTCCTTCATCCCTGCAACTGCTGTATTGTGGAACAGTCCCCCCCCCCATTACATTTCTCAAGAAATACAATATACAGTCTTTTAAATCAAATGTAAACAAGTTCCTCATTTCCAACTCGCTACCCATACACTGTACTATAGGTTGATCAACCAACCTCTTGTGTATAGGCTCAGCATTAAAAAAAATAAATGCAATTTACCATTGGAATTGAAAATCAAAACTCACTTCCTTTCCTTGATACACTGGTCACAGATCCTCCTCGGCAGTCTGTCCTTCACTCACTGTCTACTGTAAGCCTACATATCATCATCATCACGAACCATGGGCTCACTGCCCATTGATGCCTGTTTCACTATCTTCCACCTTTCTTTGTCCAGTGCACAGTGTCACAGTTTTTGTACACCCATTCCACACCAGTCTTTTATATCATCTATCCATTCTCTGTATGATCTTCCTCTTCTGTTTAAACCATCCAAAATACCAAACAAATGTCTTTATCTTCCAGTCCTCACTCATTCTACAGATGTATCCAAATAATTGCAGCTTTCATTTTATAATCTTCTGCATTAGATTCTGTTTTGGTTGTATCTTCTGATAGAGCTCTTCATTGGTGATTTTCTGTACCCATCCTATTCTTAGAATCTTCCTGTAACAAGTTCTTTCAAATGCCAAAATTCTTTTTCTTGATTCCTTATTTATTACCCACGTTTCAGATCCGTACAGTACACCGCTGAAGATGCATGTTTCCAGTACTCTAGTTTTGTTTGCAGACTGATCACTTTACTTTTCCAGATGTTATCCATGGCCTTCAGATTTGTTCTTCCCTTGCAATCCTGATCTTTCTTTTTTACAGTCCAAGTCATATGTCAGTTTACTTCCCAAATATGTGAATTGTTCTACATTTTCTATATCAGTTCCATCCACTTGTATCTTTTGTTTCATGTTCTTTTCCCCACCAAATACCATTTTCTTTTTTTTTCCAAGTTCATAAGTCCAAATCTCTTCTCTTCCTCATTTAACAGTTTCAGTGTTTTTTGTAGTTCTCTTTCGTCTTCTTCAATAATAACAATGTCACCTGCAAATCTCAGATTGTTAATTCTCATTCCATGTACAGATATTCCTTTGGCATCTTCCTTCAATTTGTCCATTGCTCTTTCTAAATGTGTGATGAAAATGCTTGGTGATATTGGGTCTCCCTGTCTAGTACCTTTGCTTGTTTTAAACCATTTCCCCAAATCATCACCTATTCTAACTGCTGCAACTGCAGTCTGATAAGCATCTTTTAATATAGCTATTAGTTTTTTTATCAATTCCATAGGATTCCAGAACTGCTAATGTCACTTTCTGGTCAATACTGTCAAATGCCTTCTGAAAATCAACAAAGCAAGTATATGTGTTTTTGTTTTTTCTCCTAGCTTTCTCTGCTATTAACCTCATTGTCAAAATCTGTTGAATTGTAGTTCTATCCTTCCTAAATCCTGCTTGCTCGTCTGCAAGGTATGCTTCCAATTATGTTCTCAATCTTTCTGTCAAGGAAAAGGAGTAGCCATAGTATTCAACACAAAATACGAGGCTAATCTTCAATGGCAGTCAGTCTCAAGTAGAGTAATGTGGGCAAATATGAGAATGGGGAACTGGACAATGAGACTTATTTGTGCCAATGGTCCCACAGAAGGTTCTACTAAGGTAGAAGTGGAGGAGTTTTTTGAAGCTTTAGAAAAAGCAACAGACACAATGAAAAATGAAAAGTTGGTCCTTGTTGGGGATCTAAATAGCAGAGTAGGAAATGATTGTGAGACATACAAAAATATTTTGGGAAAATTTGGAGAAAAGAGCAAAGCTAATAATAATGGCAAATATCTGTTGGATTTCTGTTCAGGACATGGACTGGTTATTACTAACACCATGTTCCAACATAAAAATGTGCACAAATTCACATGGAGAGAAGAGGCTAGGAATAAGAAAAGTCTCATTGACTATGTTATTGTTGATAGTGATGTTTTCTCCCTGGTGCAGGACACCAGAGTGTACAGAGGATTTGAAATTGGAAGTGATCACTATTTAGTCTTGAGCAGGATAAAATTGAATTTCATATTGAAAAGAATAACATGTAAGAAAGTTTTAAAGCGAATAAAAGTTGAGCAGCTCTCAGATGTGAGCTGTAGACTAAAATACACATAAGTCAGCTTTTGCTCTTAGAGAATATAGAGACAAATGCAAGAATGCTAAGCACTGTGTAAAACTAGCTAAACAAAAGTCATGGGAGGACTTTGGCAAGAATATAGAAAATAAATATCAAGAAGGTGGCAAAATATTCTGGAGGTTGTTGAAGCTTAAGAATGGAGGAAAGAGTGTTGTAAAAGGAATTAGAGATGATAAAGGTGACATGAAAACGGGAGAAAAAAGATATCCTTGAAGTATGGAGTAATTACTTTGAAAAACTGCTAAATGAAACAAGCAATGATGACAGCACAGTGGTAAAAAACACTGACCAGGCATGCAGTCAGGAATACATATCCATACTTGAAGTAGAAAAAGCCATCAAAGGCTTGAAATGTGGAAAGGCAACAGGAGTAGATGATATTCGACCAGAAATGCTGAAGTATGGTGGTATAAGAGTCTTACAGTGGCTGCACTGCATAGTTCAGAAAGCCTGGACAGAGGGACGAATTCCAGATGATTGGAGTAGAGCTCTCATAGTACCCATATATAAAAAGGGAAATAAAACTGAATGTGAGAATTACAAAGGTATTTCCCTACTGAGTGTTACTGGCAAGATCTATGCAAGTATACTTGAGAAACGGTTGAGAAGAATTGTGGAAGAAAAGCTTGGTGAAGAACAAGCTGGATTCAGGCCAAATAGAGGCTGTCAGGATCAGATCTTCACTTTACGACAAATAGTCGAGAAAGCATGGGAATATAACAAAGATCTGTATTTAAGTTTTGTCGATTTGGAAAAGGCATATGACAAGGTGCCAAGAGAGAAGCTATTCAATACGCTGCAGTTATATGGTGTCAATGGGGCATTATATCAAGCAATACTTAGTCTTTATTTGAGTTGTAAGTCAGCAGTTAGAATTGAAGGAAGTACAGGAAGATGGTTGAATGGTAAATCTGGTGTGAGACAAGCCCCTCTGTTATTCATTATCTATATGGATCACATTATGAAGGAAAGTGGTATTAAACATGATATCAAAATTGGAGATGTTAATGTCAGCTCTTTGCTTTATGCAGATGATGTTATACTTCTAAATAAATCTGCTACAAGTCTGCAAGATTCTCTGACTAAATTGAATAGATATGGCATGAAGTTCAGCAATAAAAAGACAAAGACAATGAAAATAGGCAGAATCATTGAAAATGTCAACTGTGTTGTGAATGGAGAACCTGTGGAACAAGTAAAACATTTCAGCTACTTAGACACTATTTTTAGTGAAGATGGTAAATTAAATATAGAAATAGACAACAGAATCAGCAAAGCTGGTATGGTGGGAAGTCAATTGAATAAATTCATATGGAATAAGAGAGAAATTAGTCGGAACCCTAAATTAGCTGTATACAAGACAGTGTTCAAACCAGTTTTAACTTATGGATCTGAGAGCTGGGTCAGAATTAAAACACTTGACCAAAGACTAGAGACCACAGATATGAGAGTCCTGAGAAAGATTATAGGCGTGAACAGATGGCATCAATGGCAATATCATATTAAAAACGAGGATATTAGGAAAGAACTTGACATTGTCAGCATCCAGGAATGCGTTAGCAGAGCTAATCTCAGGTGGTGTGGTCACTTAAACAGAATGGGCGAGGAAAGATTAGCAAAACAAGTGTTCTCTGCCAGGTTGGCAGCAAAATGACCCATAGGAAGACGAAGATATAGGTGGATTGATACGGTACAAAGTGCTTTAGACGATAGAAATATAAGATCTGATAATGTTGAAGTCTTGACAAGTAACAGACTGATTTGGAGGAAAATTGTAGATAGGAAATTAATAATGATGTAATTTTTTTCATGTAGTACTATCATATCCCGTACACCCCTTGAGGGTACATGGCAGGAATTTGATGATGATGATCTTTCTGTCAATATGATCATCATATTGACAGAAAGATTGAAAGCCTACATATACAGGCCATTATATACATGCTGACTCTTACCACCATCCATCACAAAAACTTGGAGTCATTAATACACTCAAAAATAGTTATAACAATTGCTCTAATAAATCATTAATAAAATTCTTCATAAAACTTCACCCGAAAAATGCAAATAATATAGATTATATCAAAATCATAGCTATCCCATCCATACATTAAAAGGTTATCAGAAAAATAAATAGGATCATACATCATTAAATCTTAATGTTATTTTTAATCCACCTAAAAAATTAAAAAAACGTTCAACTCCAAGGATCCTCTCCCACCCTGGGGTATACAGAATCCATTGCCCCTGTAACTTACCTTATATTGGTGAAACTGGATGCACAATTCCATTCCTTAAAAAAGAACACATATTACACACTAAATTTAACAATTTTGGTAAAGCAGGCTTCTTGAATCATGCTCTTAACACCTTACACCAAATTGATTGGAAAGGTATCTGTTCCTTACATCATACAAAAATCTGGTATGAATACAAATTCAAGGAATTCTGTGAAATTTTGATCAACGATCCTAATCTAAACAATAACGGTGGCATAAAAATCCCAAGAATTTGGATTGCACACATTCAGTCCGTGCAAGTTCTTTTCATTTCTCCAGCAACCCCTTACTTGAGGACTCTTAGTAATAATTTTCTCCCTTATTGGCCACTGTCTATACTGTTTTGTTCTAATTTATCTGTGAGCAGTCATGCGATAGTACGTTGCTCTTTAGCTTAATATATTCCTTACTAAGTTAAGGGGATAATAAATCCCTTATTATTTTAAAGCTGGACGAGAAACTCGGGGATCGAAATCTAAGAGTTTCATGTCGAAGTAATTTAACTTAATTTATGCCGCCGGAAAAATAGCCTCTTGGCTATTTTTCCTTACTAATTTGTCAATTATAACTTAGCTTGTTTCTTTTTATATATGCGTATACTCCAGATGATGACCTTGATATGAAGGTATAAATGCTCAGAGATTATGTTGGTTTTCATTAAACTGAAATTTTACTTTAATGCAGTAGTTTCCATAATTTCTTAATGAATTGCTGGTTCATGGTTTCATGTTGTGGCATAACTTTGCTCTTGGTTTCAAATTAAATAACTGAATCCAGTGTAATTAGATTGCTCCAATGCATTCCTTTGTAGCATGTCTGTTGGATTGATGGAATCAGTGCTACATCAATCAGCTGTGTATACTACATTACTGAAGGGGACCGCGCGGTTAGCCTAGTGGCTTTGCGCTTCGCAACCATATGCTTGGGGAAGGAGTGTCCCAGGTTCGATTCCCATTGTAGACGTGAGGAATTTGAGAATCTTCCTCAGGCATAGCCAAGTTAGCCGGTCTTGGGCGCAGTCAGTAGGATTTTTTCCTTTTTTCTGGCGTTTTTCATCCCGCAGACAGGCAAACCGGCCCCTGAACATACGCCTCTACAGTCAAAATATTTCCCCCACACACACACACAGCGGCAGACCAGGCGATGGGTCGGTTGGGAGTAGTACTAACAAGAAGTCGCATCTAAAGTAACACGCGGACCCTGCATGGGAAGCGGGAATAACGTGTAGAAGAAGAAGAAGATACTACATTACTGAAGGGATGTGATGTTTTCTATTTATAACATCATTTTTGATATACTTGATGCTTAAACATGGTCATCCTAGCAGCATGACATTTTCCAAGATGTTCTTACTGTTCAGTTGCTCAAATCATGATTGTTGCACATTGTCGTTTACAGTGAATGTAAATGCATATCTCTTGTGGTCAGTTTACCTCTATTTATACCTGGTGCTTGCCATATATGCTTATTGGTGCATTCCATTTGCATGGGATATCTAATATTTAGTCAATTGAGTAACTCAAAATATGGTCCATGTTTAGGGAT
Organism: Typopeltis vanoorti; assembly: GCF_054136105.1. Lineage (NCBI taxonomy): Eukaryota > Metazoa > Arthropoda > Arachnida > Uropygi > Thelyphonidae > Typopeltis > Typopeltis vanoorti. The sequence continues at coordinate 43,964,195 of NC_143553.1, forward strand.
CCCATACGTCCTGTAAAATGTGGGATCGTCCCGTTTTTGGCTAGTGCATCCCGTTGTCCCGAGAAAACTCTTTGGGACTGCTTTTCGTCCTGTATTTTAGAGCTCAAGACTAAATAACAAAATCGATGAGTTACAATTTCTATTATATTACAAACATCTCTCTCCGTCATTACAGGGAACTGTAGATGCAATATATATATATATATATATTTATTTATTTTAAAATTTATTTATATATATATATATATATAGTTTTATTTATTTATTTTAAAATTTATTTATATATATATATATATATATATATATATATATATATATAGTTTTATGAAAAAATTGAATGACTAGAACCGAGATTTAATTAAAAAGGTTTTAATATAAACACACTACTAGTTTCGGCCTGTAACAGCCTTCTTCAGGTGACATTATAAAAGAAAAAACACTAAACATTGAGGGTTAAAAGACTATGAACAACATAGACAGTCTTTATACATAATTAGCATGAAAACGTTGTAGTTGTATTTGAAGCTGTTCTTTCATTTGTTGCATTGTTGGGAGAGTGCGTGCTTGCTGCATCACGTGAACGCCAGTACATGATTACAGCTGAATGACTATCTGGGAGGTTGTAGCTTAAGTTGTTATTTAGATGAACAGGATTGAAGATGATTTCTCTCGATTCCACAATTTTTCTCTCTATTTCGTCACTGCAACGGAAGATGTTTGTAGATTTTTCCCAGCAGACTTTGTGACTTTGGTTATCATCATTAGGATTAGCCGAGAAAAGGATATGCCTTGATAATGCACTTGCTCGCTGTCTCTTGTAAGTAATGTCTCTCATGTGTTCTTCCATACGCATTTCGACAGATTTGTCTGTCTGCCCGAAATAAGGAATATTGCAGTCACATAATATTTTATATACACCAGGGTATTTGAGTTGATGAAAGGTTTTGGGAGGCTAATTAAGGAACGGATCTTTGGAAGTGGAGTGAACAATGTTCTGATATTGTATTTTTTTAGAACTTTTGCTAATTTATGTGAAACAGTACTTATGTAAGGAATAGATATATTGCTTTTGAATCTATTTGTTTCTTCTGAGTGATGTCTAGGAGGATTAAGAAGGAATTTGTTAATGATTTTCTTGGAATATCCATTAACTTCGAAAGAAGTTTTCAGATGGTTTATTTCTGTAAGCAGTTCATTTGGATCATCAAGAAGAGAAGGGGCTCTATGTCCCAAGGTGGAAATTATTCCAAGCTTATGAGGAGGGAAATGATGGGACTGACTGTGCAGATATCTGTTGGTATGTGTGGGTTTTCTATATATCGATATTTTTAGTTTACCAGAAGAGCGAGTCAGTTTGACATCAAGAAAAGGCAAGGAATTATCCGTTTCAAGCTCAGCAGTAAACTTAATACTTTGTTGTCGGCTATTCAGATGTTCGAGGAAAACCATAAGGGATTCATGTCCATGGCTCCAAACAATGAAGACATCATCCACATAACGTTTCCAAACTTTAGGTGTTAAAATAAAGGAAGAGATAGCCTTGGTTTCAAAATCTTCTAAGTAAATATTTGCAAGAACCGGAGATAAAGGATTACCCATAGCCAGTCCATGAATTTGTTTGTATATATTATCTTGAAATTTGAAGTAACCGGACCTGATGCAATGTGTAAGCAAGGCTAACATTTTTTTTGGATAACTTGTCCTTGAGTAATGTTAGGACTTCATCTGTTGGGACATTAGTGAACAAAGAAGTTATGTCCAAGCTAGCCATGATGTCATTTTCATCAACTGTAATATCCTTGATGTATGTAACAAATTCTGTAGTGTTCTTGATAAAGGATGGTGATTTCCCTGAAAAACTTTTGAGGTATTTGGCAAGGTATTTTGAAAGATTGTATGTAGGAGAATCGATACCTTCTACAATTGGGCGTAATGGGGTGTTCTCTTTATGGATTTTAGGAGCACCATATATGCGAGGAATTAACGGATGGAGAGAGCGTAGAGATAAACGGACGTTTTGGGATAATTCAGTTGTTTTTAATAAGTTGTTTGTACGATTTTGAAGTTCACGAGTTGGATCTCTCTCAAGTATTGAGTAGGTATCATTATGTAGTAATTCAATCATTTTATTCTTGTAATCTTCAGAGTTCAGGATGACTGTTGCATTTCCTTTATCTGCAGGGAGGATGATTATATCTCTGTTGTTTTTTAAACTTTTAATAGCTTTGCGTTCAGTTGAAGTAATGTTGTCTGCAGGTGGTTTTGCGTTATTGATAATAAAGATTGATTCAATACGTAGAAGGTTTGCATCTTGTGGAGGGAGAAAAGAAGCAGCTTTTTCTATTTTTGTAAGTAGTGTGTCCTTTGGTATTAATTTTGGGGAAGGAATGAAGTTTAGACCTTTACTAAGGATGCTTTGTTCTACATCTGAAAGTATGTAGGAGGATTTGTTGATAACGACTTTGTCAATATTGATGTGTGGTTTTGAGTTCCAATTATTTTGTAATCTGTTTAACGTTTCAAATTTTCTTATAAGATTTACTTTGTTATTATATTGTATTCTTGCTGCTTGAGATTCACAGTATGTATTAAAGGTATGCCAACTTTCATTATCTAGAGATTCTTCCAGTATTTCAGCTATGGTTCTTTTTTTATTGAAAAGAAAAGCGAGAGTGCGTTTAGTATCCGATATTCTTTCAGACAGTAGGTCTAATTTAGCTTTATGATAGATTCTCTTCACACGTTCAGTTGTTATGTTTTCTTTAAAGCATATAAATTTAGGAAAGAGCATGGAATTTGCAACGTTTTAAGAAGACCAACCTGTTAATGTTTAGTCCAATCCTCTTTAGTGTCTTGTTGAAGTTTCTTTTATTATTGATAATAGAAGCCTCGTCATGAAGGTTATAGATGACAGAATGATCATTGACTCGGTTAACATACATAGTTTTATGAAAAAATTGATGATAATCTAATCCTAATCCTAATGATGATAACCAAAGTCACAAAGTCTGCTGGGAAAAATCTACAAACATCTTCCGTTGCAGTGACGAAATAGAGAGAAAAATTGTGGAATCGAGAGAAATCATCTTCAATCCTGTTCATCTAAATAACAACTTAAGCTACAACCTCCCAGATAGTCATTCAGCTGTAATCATGTACTGGCATTCACGTGATGCAGCAAGCACGCATTCTCCCAACAATGCAACAAATGAAAGAACGGCTTCAAATACAACTACAACGTTTTCATGCTAATTATGTATAAAGACTGTCTATGTTGTTCATAGTCTTTTAACCCTCAATGTTTAGTGTTTTTTCTTTTATAATGTCACCTGAAGAAGGCTGTTACAGGCCAAAACTAGTAGTGTGTTTATATTAAAACCTTTTTAATTAAATCTTGGTTCTAGTCATTCAATTTTTTCATAAAACTATGTATGTTAACCGAGTCAATGATCATTTTGTCATATATATATATATATTATATATATATATATACACAATTTGATTTACTATTTGTTTATTTATACTTAGTAAAGTGTGTGCATAGTGAACCACGCACACACTCGGAAAGTTAGAATCATTTTGTAAGACTGGCATATGTCATGGATGCACATACTAAACTTTCACCCTCAGTCATAAGTGTCCTGTATTTTTTTCCAATGTATCCGGGATCCCTATCCATGTTTATATTCAGACTATTTACCATTTTCCTAAAACAATATGCTCAAGTAATGGTAAATGGTCATTTTAGTCTGTTTTTCCAGAGGGCAGACTCCTTAAGGTGAGAGTGATCTATGATCATTAAACCCTATCCTGTCTGTCACACATACACAGAATGTGGTTCCAGAAAATATTGTTTATTTTTAATTATATTTATTTAACAAACTACATGTGCATTCATGTTTAATGTCTTGTTAAATAAACAGCTTGGAAAAATTTTCGGTAGGTATGCTGCCATCAACAACCTGAGCTCGAGTTTTTTTGGCTTTTACAGATTGCCTTTTGAAACATACTACTTTGAAAGAAAAAATTCATAGGGTATCACTGCGGTTTGTTCCCCTCTCCTCCAGAAATACCTGTGTATGTGTATATATTTTTATATACCCAATATTTTATCCCCTGCTTGAAGTATGCAGAGAAATGATCCTAACTCAGTCACAAAAATTCTTTGAAAAATCAACCACAGCATTGGTGTATGGGATTGATTGAGTTTTGGAAAAGGCTCTTCAGAGTCAACTCCCATGGAGATAATAGCCAGCATTTACAGAATCTTTGAGAAAAACTGTTACAGCAGTGTAATATGTGGTACATTTCTAAGATGTACAGCTTGTCTGTAATTCATTAAGGTTTTACTGGCCTATATCATATTATAGGCCAGTAAAACTGGCCTATAATATCATATAGTTTTTAATGCCATTAAAAGACTATTAAAATAACATAGCCATTAAAAGACTATTTTAATAGATATGTAAACATAGCCATTAAAATAGTCACTATTGAGGTACTTGAATGGGAACATTTTGACATTTTAAACAATGCAGTATGTTATTTCCTTCTAATTAATGCCATGCACATTTTTTAGGACTGTCAGTCGTGCTGAAGACTTCAACTTCTTCACTAGCCTACTTGATTCAAACCTGTGAACTAATCTGTTTATTGCAGGCTTCTTTGGAGCTCATCTGCATTTACATTTTATGTTACACACCATCTTTTCCTATGCTGTTTCTCGAAGTTACTGCTGCAAGCAGTACATCCTCCAAAATTATTAAATGAAACAATATATTATTATTTTGGCAACATTAGTGAATAACTTTGAGCTATGTTTCAAAGAAAATATTTTGATAAAGAAAGAAAAAAAAACATTTCTGCATAAATACCCTATGCATGCTCCTTTTCATGTGTATTTTATTTCCTGCCATAGTATAAAAATTCATATAAATCATGCAGCTATTTTGTAACTGTTTCTTTAGCCCTTTTTTTTAAATTTTCCTAACTTGCACTGACTGTTTAGTAAAGATACCAAAGCATTTGCTTTCATTAATGATCTTAATTAAATAAATACTTCAACTCTCTCTCCTAGATTTTTCTGAGCATTAACATTTTAAATTCTTTTATGCTATTCTAAAAGAAATCTGATTAGCATACTTCCCACTATAACAAATTATTCCTTTGTCCTTACAATTTTAGTGGAGAATTCTAGACAGGCTTAACTTGCTTATTTCATTATTTTTCTAAATATGGTAATCTGCCACATATCCAAATAATCCTTATTATATTAACTGTCCCTTGCATGTCAATAGACTTCTTGTATGGCCATATAATTGTACTTCATTATCCAAATGGCAAATTGTTTTCCCAACATGGTCTGATAAATTGTAGATTACTGTATAGATGTTGGCTTTCTTCTGGATAACTGAAATAATAAAGATTAACATTGATTTCTTCTCCCATAGCCTTCCACATAACTATTTTTGCTGATTTTATGTAATGACTTTTTTTTTCAATTAAAAAAAAAAAAACTGCTTTTATTTCTTGTATTTTATATTTTATGGAGGAGTTAATTAGGAGGAGATCCTGGATTGTCATCGTAACTATATAGATGTCCATTCTTTAGATCGATACAGTTTTCATCAAATCTCCGAGTTTCACTCAATCCAATGATGGGGCATTTTATCTTTTCTATTTCCAATAGCAATTCTAATCTTGTGTGGGCTAATAATGACCTACAATTATAGTTACAATTTTCTCTTATTAGTTCTATCAGATTTTGTTTTCTTTGTCTGCATATATACTGTTTCTCATCAAGAACAGACCTCCCTAAAGGGGAGATTGAGAAATGGTTGAGAGAGAGAGAAAGAGAAACAGTCACATCTGTGCTTTTTATATGTTCATTGTGGCATTAGGTCTATGGTCTCCTTTATTATCCATCAGGGAGTTTTGGTCTAATCTTCCTTGCTGAATAGGCTTCATGGAAGGGCAGCCTACTTAGGTAAGGCAAATACTTGGAAGAGAAGGCAGATTCCCAACTGCTGTGCAGAAGAAAGTTAAGCAAGACAGGAAATATACACCCCTAGCCTGCAAATAGCCTTGAGGAGAAGGAACAAGAGAAAGGGGAGGGACCAGCAGGGCTGGCGGCAGATTAGATCGTCCCTGATGGATTATAAGAAAAATATAAGAAAATCTCCAATTGCTATTTTGTTTATTACAAGAGAAACATTAATGCAAAACGATTACATAATTAAATGTTTGCTCTACTGGGATATCACACAATAAAACTTTATAAGCTATGTCTGCCTCTATCGATATAGTTGCTACACCAACCAATCTTGGGTCATTGCTAGGCTGACCATGCCTACCATTTTTTTTTTTCACATTTCCCTGCCTTACCGTCGTTTTAATAAAAATGTTTTATATTTATATTTATTTAAAAACAAATATAAATTAATATTGGTCAATCATAAATTATTATTCATAACCTATAATCGTTTGCGGATCAGTTGACCCTCATAAAATCTATAATTGTGAGGAAGTTGGATACATGGAATAAAGAAAACATTCCTGTATCTGAAAGATGGGTAGAGATTTTTTTTTCTAAAATGAGCAAAAAACGCCTAGACTTTCAAGACTTTTGTAATATTGTAGAGTTTATTCTTTGTCTTCCAGGAAGTACAGCACCTGTTGAGAGAATATTTTCTGTTATGAACAGTATGTGGTCAAAGGAGAAATCTAGATTAAGTGTTGAGACAATGAGGGCTCTATTAGTTGTCAGACAAAATTGTGTGATGAAGTGCGAGAAGTTTTATGATAAGGTGTTGAAAGACCGAAATTTGCTGTATATGGTCACTTCATCAGAGAAATATCCACGGAGAGATAGTTCCCCCTTTACGTCGACCTAAATTTTTGTATGGGTTCTGTCACTGAAGAATAATGGTAAGCTCAATATGTTTATGTAATAAAACTTTCTTTACCGTCTTACGTTTACATGAATACAGAATATTACAACCCCCGTCCCGGTTTTGTCTCAAGGAAATGTGGTCAGCCTAGGTAAGCTGACCATACGTACTGTTTTGAACGGGACTACCGTTTTTTTAAATTTTTATTATATAATAAAATCTAATAAATTAATATAATAAAAATGTCAATTTTGTCCCGTTTTTAATAAAATCTCTAAATAAATATACTTTAATATTGGCCGATCATAAATTATTATTCATAATCTATAATCGTATATCAATAGCATGAATACAGTAATTTGTATAACCATGGAGTCGCATTGTTCGATACTAAATATCGATATCTGCAGTGATTTATTCTGAGAAAATGATAAATACATTTTGGCAACACTTGCTTCTCAGATGCGGGGTCTTTTCTGCTGTAGCGTTAATTTTTTTTTTTTTTTTTTTTTTGTCCGTATGCTAACCGGTGGCTTCGTTATTCAATGCCGGTGGTTTAAATTTCATAATTTTTAAAGTTTTAAGTTTTATTTTTTGAAACTTTAAGTCATCCTTGCAATGTCAAATAGGCGAAACTGCAGTTTGAATGACAATCTCCAGAAAGAATTCAAATTCAAAAAATTAAACTGCATGTTTGTGATTGTCTGTAGTAATGGAACAAAAGTGGTATGCCAACATTGTAATGTCTATTTTTCCGTTGCTCATGGAGGCAGAAGTGACATCTACATAAGGATGATGAAATGACTCTGGCTGCAGTTATAAAAACATCAGCGCGTTTATGGTGATAGTGAAAGTGATAAAATTGCAGCAAGTGAAGATCTTGTTACTTAGCATACTGCGCGGCTAAAGTTTTTTTTGCGCAAATGACTGCTTGTCAACATTGATCAATCGATTCAAAATTAATAACGGAAAAAACTCACGTACAAAGATTATTTAATAGTATAATTTTCGCCTGATATCACAGGCATCTTAAGTGCATTAAGCTCAAATTTATAACTGATAATTCCAAAAAGCGCCACCTAAGTAGCTGGCGCAAGATAACTAAAAAGGTCAATAAATTTTCCTTAAAAAAAAAAATCAATACAATAAAAAGTTTGGAAAGATTAGCTGATTTGTAAAGTACTCTCTCCCATAAAGGGGATAGACGTAAGCTGTCGGATCTGTTTAAGTTAGGAGAATGAAGTAGAGTTTCACATGTTTCTTTATAAAGGCGATCCATGAGAAACTGACTTGTGAAGAACTCTTGTCTTTCTCCAATGAACTCTGTCTAGTGAAGATGGCATGTTCTGCAAGTCCAGACTTTTCAGGTTTAAAGTATTCAATATAAGATTGGTGTTCTAGCCGGATAGAGGCAGGTCTTCCCGTTTGTCCGAAATAAGATAATCCACAAGAGCACGGAATCTGGTAGACACCTGGATGATTAAGATGTGGAAGCTTTCCTTAGGAGAAGTGAGAAAGGTGGAGATTTTTCTAAACGGTCGAAAGGCAACAAAAATATTCAGTGGTTTTAAAACTTTTGCTATACGTTCACTGATGCTTTGTACATAAGGGATAGTAATGTCGGTTATTTCTTCTGTGTTTGAAGAGGAAGACATTAAAACTACTCAAAGTTCTTTTAATGAAGCAATTCCTATAACCATTAGATAGAAAGGAAGAAGTTATATATTGTAGTTCATTCTGCAAATGATCGTCTGAAGAACAAAAGGAGTGGGCCCGATGAACCAGTGTTTTAATAGTTCCTGCCTTTTGACTGGGATGGTGATGAGATTCCGCATGGATATAATGGTCTGTATGAGTAATACAGCAGTGGGTAATCCTCTTTCTCCTGCTATCTCCAATTTCTTTATGGAACATTTTGAACAACGTATCTTTGACAACATTTCTCCCAGACCTACTCATTGGTTCAGATATGTCGATGACATTTTTGCTGTATGGAATGGCTCTTCAGATGAACTTCAGTTTCTTACTAAGTTAAACGCATTTCATCCTAGTATCAAGCTTGCGAAGAATTGGATCTTCTAATTCTTTGCCAACCAGATGGTAACCTACGTTTCTCAGTTTATAGAAAGAAGACTCATACAGGCCATTATATCCATGCAGAATCTCATCACTATCCCAGTCAAAAGGCAGGAACTATTAAAACACTGGTTCATCGGGCTCACTCCTTTTGTTCTTCAGACGATCATTTACAGAAAGAACTACAATATATAACTTCTTCCTTTCTATCTAATGGTTATAGGAATTGCTTCATTAAAAGAACTTTGAGTAGTTTTAATGTCTTCCTCTTCAAACACAGAAGAAATAACCCACATTACTATCCCTTATGTACAAGGCATTAGTGAACGTATAGCAAAAGTTTTAAAACCACTGAATATTTTTGTTGCCTTTCGACCGTTTAGAAAAATTTCCACCTTTCTCACTTCTCCTAAGGAAAGCTTACACATCTTAATCATCCAGGTATCTACCAGATTCCGTGCTCTTGTGGATTATCTTATTTCGGACAAACGGGAAGATCTGCCTCTATTCGGCTAGAAGAACACCAATCTTATATTGAATACTTTTAACCTAAAAAGTCGACTTGCAGAACATGCCATCTTCACTAGACACAGCGTTCATTGGAGAAAGACAAGAGTTCTTCACAAAAGTCAGTTTCTCATGGAACGCCCTTATAAAGAAACATGTGAAACTCTACTTCATTCTCCTAACTTAAACAGATCCGACGGCTTACGTCTATCCCCTTTATGGGAGATAGTACTTTACAAATCAGCTAATCTTTCCAAACTTTTTATTGTATTGATTATTTTTAAAGAAATTTATTGACCTTTTTAATTATCTTACACCAGCTACTTAGGTGGCGCTTTTTGGAATTGTCAGTTGTTTAATTTGAGCTTGATGTACTGAAGATGCCTGTGACACCCAGGCGAAAATTATAGTATTAAATAATCTTTGTACGTGAGTTTTTTCCGTTATTAATTTTGTATCGATATGTCTACTGACGGTATACCCCTTTTAAAACTGACATTGATCAATGAAATTTATGAACCAAAATTTTCTTCAGCAAGAACCAAATCAGAAGTAAAAATTACCAACGTTTTATCACCATACATATCAGGCAAAGTAAAACTTTTTTTTATCGTCTTACTTTTTCATGAATACAGAATATTACATAAACCCCTTCCCGTTTTTATCTCAAGGAAATATGGTCAGCCTAATAATAATAATAATAATATGGCATGTACATTATTTGGGTTAAGGCTGGGTCCAGCATCAGACACCTCGGGTTTTCCACTCCCATGCTCACTAGATATGAGCCCCTGAGGGAAAAACCAATCATACCTCTGCTAAAACTCACTCACTGTCAGGGAACACAATTCTAGCAATCCATTCCACTCGTTCACCACTCCATGCAGAATATTTAGTCTGCACACCCTTACTAACCTCACACAACTTCCATGGATGATCTCTAGTTCTCTATCATATATTGACAAATTTTTAGTTTTTTTTAACAACCATTAGTGGGTTAATCATTAAAAAAATGTATTCTATTTGAATTCAGAATTGAGTGCATTGTCATTGAAACAGATCTCGTTTGCCACGTTAACCTTATAGGTTTATAATGCAATACTGTTAGGATAGATGGGTTCTAAATGTTAGCATTCACTGTTTATATGGACGGTGAACGTCAAGGATCCATTAGTCGTATAATCTGGTATCTTGTAAGGACAGACTGTTATTACTTCCTTCTAAAGTGAATTGGATACACATGCTGTTTATTTCACAAGAAAGATTATCAGCTCCGATATGGCTGACAATTCAAGAGGTACAATAATAAGGTACAGCTAGCATTGGTAGGTTACAGGGGATATGAAGCTAACAAAAAAAAAAAAAAAAAAAATCATGGTTAGTAATTGTAAATCATTTAAAATAATTATCGACAATTACTAAGTCTCAAATTTTTGTAAGAAACTCATTCTAATTAAAGTTTTTGCGATTTCATAATGCTTTGACTTAGAATAAGTGCTCAAATTTTAAATGATATTCAACAGACAGGTTTTTTGGTACAGAAAATTTGATATATATGCTGGACTAAACCAGACTTGCAGGTTTTCTTATAATGCATGTGTGGGATTGATGTTCCTGCAGTCTCTTGTCAACAGAGCATCCTATTTGTCAAAATACAAGAGATAACAACAAGGAACTTGGTAAACACCTGCGATGAAAAGTGGAGACTGTCAGAAAATATTTTTTCAGGATTCTCAAAATTGCTCGGAGATTCTAGTATTGCAGAGGATTAGACCTTTTAAGAAATAACCTTGTATGATACGTTATATCTTTAGATTCAAACCATTCCGCTGCATAATTTTTTGTTTAGTTCCAATTTTAGATCAAGAAGGTTAGAGCAAATGATGTTCTGTGATAATGTCAAGGAAAGTAATTATCTACATTTTTCAGTCTTGAATTTGATACAAAGTGGAAGTTAATTTTTCCTGGAATAGAACAACTTCAGCTTGTAGCTGAAGCAAATAGTGAACGTCATCTTGGTAACGTGCCCAGAATGATTTGAGGAGGTGTGGATGCTAATATGGAAACCTTTAGAGATGTTTTGGATAATTATTATATCACTCCTCCAGGGAGTCCAATGACTCATCGAGGGGGGGGGCATCAACTCTACAGCTCTTCGTCTCACTACTCCACCAACCTTCATCATCTAACACCAACGTCATCTACCGCCGACCAACACTAGTGCTTTCACAGACAATCACATACATCCATGCCCACGGCGGGATTTGAACCCGCAGCCTTTTGGCTGGAGAGCGGATACGCTAACCACTCGGCCAACCAGGCCGGCTATTAATAATAAAAAAGCTAATAATAATTAGCTAAGACATTGCAAATCTATTATATAACAGTAATGACTGTAATACTTCTTTTTTTTAACAGAGGGTGTCAAATTAGGATTTCAGATCTTTTGTCCATTATAATTTGAATTATTTTACTCACTCTCGCGTGTAACTGTAGTTTACTTACTGTAAACTACAACATGCTGCTTTGACATCCAGCGAAATATAAGTTGATAATCTTTTTTAATAAAATAGTTCGTTTGGTGTTGTGAATACCCTTAAAATAAATTATGAAGATTAAGCATATGAACACATAGGCATATATATATATTTTTTTTTTTTCGGTAAACTTTGAGCTGTCATAGGTATTTTGTAAAGCATCTTTGTAGCGCCCCTCAATTGGAAAAGATCCGAGTTGAATTCTCGTCGTGACGAGAGGAATCTTTATAAGAGATTTTTCAAACGAAGGCGAATTAACCGATTCGTGCGGAAGTAGCAGGGTTTTTTTCCGAAAATTCGAGTTTTTCACCACTCAAATTGTACACAAAATATACTCTTTATAGTGGTAGATGCGCTGTTTGAATATTAAATACGGAAGACAGCTGTAGTAGAGTAGCGTTCCCTCCTACTGTGAATCCTTGTGTCACGTAATTAACTTTTCTATCAATGATTACACTAATAATAATAATAATATACTTTATTTCTCTATAACAATGAATTCATTATCAGTATAGCATGAGTACATTTTCCCTGTAATCAGGTTCATATCTAATTTGGGAAATGAATTAATGTTCAACTAACATAAATCAAAGAATCTTGACTATTTGAATCAAGATTAATGTTTATTTTCATATTTTCGATATATCCAAAGCTGGATTTACTGGTGCTCGTGAAAGTAGGGAGGGGGATAAATTTCTTTTGTTTGCTTCAAAATTTAAACTGAACATTAAACAGAAACCCTGGCACAACTGTACCACCGCTAAAGGATTAAACCAGCATTGTGTATATCTAATTCAATCGCTCGCACTTTAAATTTGTAATTAAACAGAGTTAGTCAAACAAAAAAAGCTACACTTAGTTTAGAAATTTAATCCAGTGACATACACTGCTTGGAAAAAAGTCAATGGACACCATGGTGTGAGGAAAAGACAGTCATGTGCCCATCTTAATAAGATGTAGGACCTCCTTTTGCTGCAAGGAATGCAGCAATTCTACGGAGCATACTTTCCACAACCTACGATTCCGATCAGTAGGAATTTTGTACCATTCTTGCTATAGTCATGTAATGAGGTCCTGGACTTGTGGGGACAGACGTCCCTTGACCTCACATGATGCTATAGATCATTCCACAAATATTCAATAGGCTTGAGATCGGAGCTCTCTCTCTCTCTCTTTGGAGGCCAGTGAAGTGTGGCGACATTCATGTCCACCAACCACGCGTTACAGCAGGAGCCTTATAACACAGGCATTGCCTTGCTGAAACAGACAATGGTCATTTCTGTAGAAACGCCATAAAGTAGAAAGCCTTACATTGTCCAGAATGTTAAGATAGGTCTTGAAGCTCATTTTTCGTGGTACCACAAAGAAAGGTCCGATGCCAAAACCATCACATTGTCACTTAAGAATTTCAGAGTTACACTTACCCGCTCTGGTTAGAGACGTTCAGCAGGCATCTGCTCGATAGAGGGTGTAGCATGATTGGTCGCTCCCTCACACAGCTTTATGAGCTTCCATGTCCCACTTCACAACATGTTCTTTGCACCACTAAAGACGATGCTGCATGTTGGTTTGGGTATTGTAAGGCTTGCATGTTGCAGTTCTACTATGACAACACATGTTGCAAGCCTTGTTCTGAATGTTTTTTGTGCAAATTCGTCTTCCAGTAGATGCCCAGAACTCTGCGTTAAACGTGTCGGCCGACGAATGGCAGTTTTTACATATCCCTTCGTAGCGCCCTACTGTCACATTCGGTGAGTGTCTTGTACTTGACTCCCTACACTTCCATCTCAACATGGAATCACTGGTAAGCTGAAACATGGCATTCTTTTTTTTTTATTTATTTATTTTTATATTGAGCTCATACACGAGAGGTTGGCTATTCAGCCTATATTACGTTAGTACCGTATGGGTAGTGGATTGGGAAAGGAGAAACTTGTTTACATTTGATTTAAAAACCCGTATATTGTATTCTTTGGGAAAGACTGTTTCAGAATACAGCAGTAGCAGGGATGAAAGCGGAGGAAAAGAAAGTTCTGTTAGTTTCAAGGTGTACTAGCAAGATCATATTAATCCTACTGAGCTCCTCTGGCGGTAAAAATTCTACATTTGAAAAAGTTCACATTTCTCTTGCAGCATGGTATACTGTGTAACAGTATTGAATTCGTCTTTATCTTATATGTTATTTTACAAATATTAGAAACTGTTCCAATTCATCATCAAAATGCATAATATCTATATCGTTCTTATAGATCTCTTTATTTTTTCACATAGCTCGGGACCTCTGGCGATTGTCAGATCTGACACCCGTTTGATCCGCCTGTGAAGGTATGTTTGGTGGCAGTTGCACGTGTTCCAACGGACTTAGTACTGAGTTGGGGTATTGATGCTAATTCAGATGACTATTGCCCATGGAAATATTTATAGAATGCATATTGCAGAAACCAAATGTCTGTGTGAAAGTGAGAGGAATGAATTGGTAAGAGATAGGTTATTAATCAATCTAATTGTACTCTGTATTGAGTCAAGCATATTGAGGGAACACTTATGGGCCACACTCCAAATGTGAGAGAAGTATTCAATAGCTGGATGGATTTGTGATTTGTATAAGGTTAACAGCTGTTCAGAGGTGAAGTAACAGCGTATCACAAAGCCTCTTTCTAACTAAGTCAGTTCCCTTATGATGGTCCAATTTATACCAGCTACAAACATGTGACTCGTTACATGTCACGATGAACCTTATCCACGGGATGTCGGTTTACTTCTTTCCATGCAATGTTACATTAACATCTCTAGACAATAAAGCATCACGTTCTTCACTGCTGTTCCAGAACAGCATTTATTCTGGTCTTGTAAAGTCTGATCACATTAAATGATTCTCTCTGAGGGGAAACTCCCACAAGTTATAGATAAAATACTTTGTACCTGTAAGAAAATAACGAATACACTTTTTTCTTTGCACAAACGAGGCTTGTTTCCTGTGTGGCGGCAGGTGAAATTTTAAATTGGGGTGCTGACTATACAAATAAATAAAAAATAATTATTTTTTCCTAATTAGTAACCCATTTATTAATAAATAAATCTGTAGATTTATTTATTAATAAATTGGTTACTGATTAGTAAAAAAAGATTTTTTTATTTTGTATAGGCAGCACTCCCACTTAAAATTTCACCGGCCGCCACTTTTACTTACACAAATATATATCAGTGCAATAAAAATTATCCCTATTATTAAAGTAAGTTTCATGGCTTACACATGTAATAAAAATTATATAGAATTTATTGAAAAACTCCGATATGTTTCATCCAACGTTACGTGAACATCGTAATAACTCATTATTTTGATCCGTATTTTGAATGTAATTAACGGTCTGTCTCACTGACGATATCCAACGTAACGTTGCATGAAATATATTGGAGTTTTTGGATAAATTCCATATAATTTTTGTTATATGTGTTACTTTAATGTCTAGTGCACATGTTCCACTGAAGTTATTAATTATCCGTATTATTTATTTATTTACTCGTATATATAGAAAGTATCTCACTAATAGAATGCACATTAGAACATTATGACGAATGGGAACGCAAAGCATAACTAAATAATGACTAACTATGGATTTATTACATAAGACTATTTACCATAACATTTTTTGCCCAATGTCAGAAGCATCTTCAGTATGACTTTAAAAATTAAACAAGTTGAATAGAAAACTAAAAGAGTCAACAATGAATATACTTCAGCTACACATACATAATATAAATAGCACATATAATGTTCGAATTGTACAAATTTAAACAAGAGACTAATAATAACTATTGCCTGTAGAATGTGTGCGGTATTGATTCCCATTGCAGGGATGATTTCAGGCTATCGTTTTTGTTCAGATTTGGATGGTGAAGCAAGATTTCACAACCCTTCATATAAACGTTCCAAAAGATAATTGCTTTTGTGAAGGACAATCTTTCTCTGAAATATTCAGTGTTTGGTGGTGGTGATGCCATGCATCACCATCAAAGTCCGAGAGTATCTGATGCCCCTAGGCAAAGAAAATTTAGACGCCTCTATACAATGTCTCTATATATTTTTCCCCGAACTATGCAGCAAAATCTGGTGCCCAGAAGCTTAGCGCCCCTAGGCGATTGCCTAGGTTCACCTAATGATAAAACCGGCCTTGATGCATGCTATATTCTACATGTCTCTGCTGTTCCAGCTCGTGTTACCATTCCTTACATTAAAGGCGTATCTGAAGGAATAGCCAAATCTGCTTAGATCGGCTGGACTATAGATGTACTTTGGCTTTGTTAAAAACATTTTTGCCTTTTTAGGCGATGTAAAAGATAAACTTCCTAATTTAGCCTAACCTAAAGTCTATCGAACTTCGCAATGCTGGGGATCTCATATTTTTTGGCCAAACGTAGATCGTTGTCTGGTCATAGAAATCAACATCACGATTACATTAAATTCCATGAGCTGGTATAGTTCAGACCTGAAGGACATGCTGTCGTCACCAAATATTGTATTCTTTGTAGGAAGATTAAGGTACTTCATAAAATTAATTATATTATGTAACGCTTATACAAGAAGTTGTAAAACCTTGCTCATGGTCCGAATCTGAACAGAAATGATGCCTGAAATTATCTCTGTTATAAGTAATAGTGCTTCTAAGTAATAGTCACATAATAATATCATAATATTATTATTATGTGACACCTCCAGGGAGTCCAAAGACTCATCGAGGGCGAATGTGCCAACATCATCGAACGATTGAACTCCTTCCAACACTACTAACCGCGTTCAGACTTGCTTAACTTTTTGAGAGCCATTAGTAGCAGAGGCTCTACCAATCGACCAATCTTTGCTGGCTTTATAATTAATACTTTGTCTCTTGTTTATATTTGTTCAATTAGGACTTGACTGTATTTTAAACAGTACCACTGTATATCATGTACATGTAAGCTCACGCATTGTCACTGTTGAGTCTTCTAGTTTTCTCTTTTACTTGTTTAATTTGCAAGTCATACTAAATATGCTATTGACACTAGGCCGAAAACTATGTAAAATAAAGATTTACGTAAGGTTTGTGTAGCTGAGGGGAAGTGAAGCTTGCATCTTCTGCTCTAGGCTACCCGAGGGTAGATTAAGTCCAAGTCTAGTTGCTGACTGGAGGAACTTTTTCTTCGACCGGTTCCGGAGTTAGTCAATCTCTGGCATGGGTTTTTCGTCTCGTAAACTCAAGAAAATCGACTGTAGAACCCACATTATTTTAAACAGCAACATATTCTGTTAGGGTTAGGTACCAAGAGATGGCAGCACTTGTTTGCTCGTCTCTTCATCAGTGGCCGCTTATAATTAATGACAGTCATGGGCCAGCTATCTCTGATTGGCTACCAGTGGAGACTGAACTGCCTACTCATTCTCGAAAGGCTAGATGTGGTTTAAAGGCCTCGCCTACTCCCTGTAATGGAATAAAAGGCTTGTTAGCTGATTTATTTTATTTATAAATCCGAGTGGTTAATAATTATTTAATTACATATTAAATTAATGTTCCAGGACTTAACTTTCATGAGCCCATTATTCTTTATGTATTCAATAATAATATACAATGACACCATTTGTATCTTCAATTTGCTGAATTCCAAGAGTAGCTAGAAACTGTCTTTTTGACAACTCCGGGCTATCTGACCAATAATCTTATGAATGAACATTTAAGCTGTGACACTTAAATGACTCTACATAGTATTTGCATGTAACACAAATGATTTTCTCTTTAATCTTTGTAAATGTTGTACCGAGCATGATGCTAAATCGCATAGTAGTTTTTTCAAAGTAAAATATGCTATAATCAGGATTGACTTAGAGAATTGCGTAACGAGAATGCCATGGCATCTAAGTTGGCAGTATCAATATCTTCCATCTTCATATGCACATAGTAATTTGTTTATGTAAAGACATTGCGCCCTTTGATTGGACCTGGGTTCGATTCTCCTCGTGACAAAAGCGAATCTTTATGTGGGCTTTTTTAACTGAAGTTGAGTTAGCCAATTTCATACGGAGGTAGCAGGCTTTTTTCCTTCTGAAAACTCGGTTTTTTTTTACCCCACGTATAGATAAATCGGTGTAGCAGAATAGAGTGAGGTGTCCTCCCGCGGCGAGCCTTCGAGGTATCACCTAATAAGAGTATGTTAACCACCGTACCAGCCTTGACGTGTATATACGTGCATAATTACATGGATACCAAGTGCCCTTTGAAATCAATATAACCATTTGATATTATAGAAAGAATGTGTTTATGATACAAATTTTATTGGTGTGGCCGTTAAAAAACATCAAGAACATGCAAATGACAAACCTATTAATGTAACATTTGTATTCAAATGGCAAACATAGCATGAATGCTATGTTGAAATGTAACCACTTTGTAAGTAAAAAGTTTATAAAGACAAATATTTTTAGAAAAAATATTTAAAATATGATTCAGTTTTTTGTTGCTCCAAGCAGTGTTAAGTCCTCCTTTTTGTTGACTTACAATATTTTACTTCAGACATTTTAATTATTTCTTAAAATAACATTTCCTACTAATTTTAGTGATTTTAATATCATTTTTATCACTTATTCCTACTAAATTATAATTCCTTTTGGCGTTCTTCCCTATGCTCCTATCGTTAACTTGTACTATAGAAACATGACTACCATGGAAAACCGACGAATAGGATTGTTATTTAAACAATATTTTGAATAGAAAATGGCAGACTGGGAACCACTTTAATCACAAGTGCGAAATCTTTATCGGAAAATAAACATACCTTCCACAATACTTAAATGAAAGTTTGATAAAATACAAAAGCACATAGTAATTTATAATTCCCGCTATTTTTCATAACATTCTTTTATATAATTCGCTCGCTCGTATACACTACTTCGAAAGAATTAAACGGACACCTCCATGGGCAAGGTACATGTTGCCATTAAATGAGTTACGTGTTTGTAGCTGGTATAAATTGGAAAAATATGATGCTCCCAAGTGAACACGAGTGTGTCTTGGTAAAATAGTTGCAAGAAGAAACTGATGGAGTTTGAAAGACGTGTGATAGGATGCAATGTTGCAGACTCATCTGTTAAATTGTTGAAAATTGAACTACATCGGGTAAACAATCAATGATACCATACAGGAAAGCCTTGCATAACGCGATTTATCCATCAGTTAATGTGCGCTAAGCGAATGCAATAAACAGTGCCGGAGGAAGCGGGCATGCAGAGCATGCGGGCGCCGCCGCCAGGGAACGGTTCATAAGTTAATTTTTAAGAAACAAAATTTTTATCATAAAAACAAAAAAATTCTTAGAATGATCAATATTAAAATAAATGAGGCCGTATACACTGAATAAAAATTAAAAAAAAATGTATATTGCCGCCTCTTTGATCAGCCGACTGTTTACAATTTTGCAGCTAGAGAAGGCTAAATGCTTGCCTGCAGAATGTTGTGTCTACTGCAGTCTATCTAAAGTGAAACGGTGAACAGTTTTTATGCGCAGAAACGAATTTTCGTAAAAACATTTGTTGCTAATTAACCAGTCATATGATACGCATCTCAGTAGGCTACTGACAGTAGTGTAGTGTGGACTATTATTTCGTCTTTGTGTCGTGTTGTATAATAATTTCTTGTGGGTATAAAATAGAAATGGAATCAAAAATTTTAAAAAAGTTATCCGGTGCACAAAATCATAAGCGTCACGCTGCGAAAGAAGCAGATATTAAGAAACAAACTGGGGCTCTTAATAAATTTGTTAAAATATTAAAATATTCTGATGCAGATTGTAACCAACTCGATACATCAGAAATCAGAGTTGAAGAACCGTGCACATCATCCAATTTACATGAAGGTACTATTGCAACTATTGAACAAGATAATTGAACATGATTTAAGTGAAAAATAGTTAGGATTTAGTCAACTCCAACAAGATTTAGTTGTAGTTGACTAACACATTGTTAGTCTCTGTGAATTTAGAAGATCCAGGTGAACGGGTAAATATTGATGAAAAATTACGAGTTGTTTTAATTGAAATGGAGCCTGTTCAAAATAAAAATATAATATATCCCAGAGATACATATGGTCGTAAATTTGGCGACACGTATTATAATAGAAAAATGGAAAACGGGAGCTCGTGCTAAGAACATGGCTCATTTATTCCGAAACTTTAAATTCTGTTTTTTGCTTTTGTTGCAAACTTGTCGCACCTACTGAATCAACTGAATCACCCACTGAGTCTTGTAGAAGGTTATAACGATTGGAGAAATGTAAGTACAACTTTAATTAGACATGCGACTAGTTTAACTTACATGAAAAATTTCTTAAAATGGAAGGAACTTGATAAAAATTAAAAAAAAAAAAAAACTACTATTGATTTCCAGACTCAAAGCATGTATGAAATGGAAAAGAAACATAGAACGAGTGTTTTAGAACGCTTGATTGAAATTATAAAATTCCTTGGTAGCCGAAATTTAGCTTTTCGCGGATCATCTAATAAATTATATGAAAGAAATAACGGCAATTTTTTAAAATTAGTCGAACTGTTTGGGAAGTTTGATCCCGTTATGGAAAATCATGTTGAAAAGGCCCTACAATGAAACAATACAGTACACTATTTGAGTAAAGACAGTCGGAATGAAATATTGGAAACTTTAAGTAACGCAATCAGGGATACAATTTTATTATCAATTCTAAAATCTAAATATTATTCCATAATTTTAGACTGCACACCTGATGCAAGTAAAACGGAACAAATGACCATTATTATTCGCTTTGTTTCCTGTGACAATGAAATTGTCAAGATCAGAGAAAACTTTTTAGGTTTTGCAGATATATCAGATTTCACAGAACATGGTTTATGTGCAACAATAATGGAACAACTGGTAAAATGGAACATTCCCATTGAAGACATGCGAGGTCAATGGTATGACAATGGGGCAAATATGGGCTCCAAAATTTGCTTTTGAACCAAAATCCTCTAGCTATTATGTGCCATGTGCTGCTCATACTCTAAATTTAATCATTAACGATGCAGCCAAATTGAATGTAGATGCAATTAGTTTCTTTGCAATTATTCAAGAAATATACAATTCTTTTCATTCTCTTACAAACGTTGGGCAATCCTTTACAAGTTCGTAAAAAAATTAACATTGAAACAGCCATCAGAAACGCAATGGGAAAGTAAAATTAATGCAATCCGCCCTCTGTGATATCAGTTAGGAGAAATTTATGATGCACTTTTGGAAATTTTAAATAATCAAAATTTTAATAAAGAAACTCAGCATGAAGCACAAACATTATGTGCTAAAATAAAGGACTACAAATATATTTGCTCTCTTATAACTTGGTATGATTTACTTAAACAGAATAAACCCTGTGAGTAAAATGCTTCAAGACAAAAATATGAACATTACACTTGCTTTAGAATCTATCGAAAACTTAAAAATATTCTTACAAGAGTATCGATCAGATACAAATTTTAAAGAAATTCTAAAAACGACAAAATAACTGAGTGAAGAGGTGGATGGAGAATAAGAATTAAAACTGGTACGGAAGTTCGACGACGAAAGAAGACACGACAATTTGACTACGAGCATCATGACGAAACGCCACAATCGCCAGAAGATAAATTTAGAGTGAATGTGTTTTATATACTTCTAGACGTTGCAATGTGTTCGTTAATAGAACGTTTTGAACAACTAAAAGATATGATAATTTCAATTTCTTGTATAGATTACTACAAATTAATAACGAAGATTTACGAAAAATTTGTGACGATTTAGAGATTCTCTTGAAGGACTGCGACAAAAAAAAAAAACGTAAATGCAATAGAACTATATGACGAGTTATGTGCTTTCCGGGATATTTTTCGGATGGATAATTTAAATATTCAAAAGCCCTTTCGATATTCTTAATTTTATTGTATCCAATAATTTTTCTTTCCCTAACTTTTCAACTGCTTTAAGAATACCTTAACAAATTAACCATAACTGTTAGTGTAGCGAGCGGTGAATGTTCCTTTTCCAAGTTGAAATTTATTAAAAACTACTTAAGAACAAGTATGTCACAAAAAAGGCTTGTTAGTTTGGCGTTAATAGCTATTGAAAATGATATATGTGCGGAATTAGACGTTAAGACCAATATTTCTAATTTTGTGAATATGAAATCAAAAACCCTAAAATTTTAATTTAAAAAATTTTAAGGTTTTAAAATTTAAATTTTTTTTAATATTTATTAAATATTAAATTACATAAATATTGTAATTTAAAAAAAAAAATTAACTAACGCCTATGTTGTTCCCGTATAGGAAGTAGGCGGAGCCGATTATCCTATCTAACTTTTGGAGACTGAGTGGGCAGTTCAATCTCCACTGGTAGTTAGCCCAAGGCAATCACTGATTCATCGCTACGCAGTGAAGAAGGCGGCAAACTAGTGCCGCCATCTCGTATTGTAAAATTAATATTACATCTCATATTGTTATTTAATAAATATTAAATTACATATTTTTACATAATTTAATATTTAATAAATATTAAATTACAATATTTATGTAATTTAATTTATTTTCTGTTATTCTGTAAAGATATTATTTTTTGAATACTTATATTAAATGTTCTAATTATTTCTGAATTATTTTATTATTTTCTCATCTATCTTGAGTTTCTTTTAATTTCCTAAAAGAGAGTTCCACTTATAAAAATTATTACAAGTTACTAAAAATTTAGTAACTTGTAAAATGCAAGAATTTTTTAAACTTTAGTTCAAATAAATTTTAACTTTAAAATTCATTTTAATTTTGTTAGCGATTCGGGTCGGTGAGAAGGCTATAATCCCTGTATGATTATATTCAACGATTAAAGTGAAGTGGATTTATCAAAATTTGCTTTACCTTTTGAGAATTTTTTGAATATACGGGTTTTTAACGATTATCCTGCCTAGTCAACACTCCCGGTTCGTTACATTTAGCGAACCAACGTGTGGTTGTTCTGTCAAAATTTATTTAAGAAATTTCAAATAATTTAAATTTTTATTATCGTAAAAGAACCACACACTCCTGGATCGTTACAGGGGAGCTTAGATAGAAAATGCATGCGGGCGTCAAAGACTCTGGCAATAACAATAAAAATAATTATAATTCATCCATCACAGCGTAAATCTAAGAAAAAAAAAAAACAGTGTAATTTACAGTGAAAAATTCTAAACATTTGATTGAGCTACTTTTTAACAAAAATAATTAAGTACAGATGTTTGAATGGTTATCGACTTGGTCATCTTGTCATGCAATTTGCGATAGCTTTACCAAGATTTCGGCGGAGCATCAAACAAAATTTCATTAGCATGCTCAATGTGATTGAAAACTAGCTCAAGTTCTTTTGCGGTTAGCTTCTTAGTCGTAACATTGTCTTCTTGTTTGCACTCCTTATCTTCTTCATATGCATGCTGTTCTAGTTGAAGGAGATCATTCTCGCTTAACTGTTCTGAATGGGAATCGAGCAAGTTTCTCACATCTTCATTATCCAGTTCATTAAATTCAAGTTCTTTTCCAAATGTGCTGATTTCTTCAATAATGTTAGATCTTGGATTTTGCACACGATAAACTAACATGGGCTTCAGTTTCAAGTCGCCTTCTGCATTGCCTCCTAATAAAAGCGTAAGACGATCTTTAGATACTTTGTATCCTGGATGAGTTGCGTCAGTTTGTTGGCATACGCTTCCAAAAGAGACCAATTTCGTCGACGTTGAATATTTGCCGATCGTCATAATCTCCCTCCTGAATTATCTTTTGCAATAATTCAGGAAACTTGGCAGAAGAATCTTTATCAGCACTAGCAGATTCCCGTTATTCTTACGTTATGCAGTCCAACTCAATTTTTGAAACAGTCAAACCATCATAAACTGGCAGTAAATCTTTCACATTCTTCTCGAAATTAGGTCTCTTTCAATGATTTAAATTTATGATTCCAGTACACGTTATCCTCTACAGAAATGCTTCATTGCATCTTAATCAAAGCCTCCAATAGACGAATCCCCTTTTTCGGAATGACCTGGGTTCGATTCCCGTCAGTGGAGCGAGGAACTTTATCTGGTCTCTTTCGACTAAAGGTGAGTTAGCCGGTCTCATTTTAATCCAGCAGTAGGTATCTGTAGCTCCTTTGTGATGCTCAATGATTCGGGTTTTAGAACATCACAAATGGAGTCCGACTCCCTCCCAGGTGCAATTGGTTTTTAATTTGAATCTCGATTCTTCTTCCATATCCTTAAGTGGACAATTTCTTTTTGTCAAACTGTACACTACATTAAATTCCTTGGTGATGATCATTTCTGCCTATATTTCAAGATTTTCTATAACAGCTACAGTTGTTTATGTAATGTGGCCAATATTCGAAGAAACCCAACTTCAAGAAACTGTCTCACAATTGAGTCATTTTCAAATAATCACTGATTATTTGAAACCAATAGTGAAAAATACCTAATTGGTCCCACTAGGTGATGCAATTTAAGACTTTAATCCATTCTTCTATTTCACATTACTTACTCATGTAGTATCTGTGTGCACTTGTTTGTACCAATCGATTGTTTGCTGATATATGTTACAATTACCATTCAAAAACATCAATATAGGTAACCCTTGTATAACGCGGATGTTAGGTTCCATAGAAATGCCGCATTATACGAGACTTAATCACATGGAAAGAGTAGGGTTAGGTTCCGAAATCGTTTTTTTTTAAATTATATAAACAATAATGACATATCCAACAAAAACAATATTTTTATTTAATTCAGTTAATTCATGTAAGTTAAGAAAACAAACTATGAGACAAATACGTAGTATAAAATTATAAAAATTACAAATTGTACATAAATTTCATTGCACATAATGCATAAATGTTTTAGACACAATAAAATAAAGCGCATATTTTAATCGTCATCAGTCTTCAGAAATAACATTTTGTAGCTGTTCTTTAAGTGGCTGGAGGTCATCACCACTTGAAATCTCTTGGACATTATTTGTATAATTCTCATTGCATACTTCGGGCTGGTTTAGTCATCGAGAAGTCAATAATAAGACTTTGCTTTCCACTATGCTGCAATTTTTTAAGTTCATAATATGGCTCTAAACAAAAATCCAATTGTCTCGTTAATTTTCCCTAGCGCTCCATTGAGGGATCATTATCCGTAAAATAACTTCCTAGCGTCCTTGCCAAGTCCAATCCTTCTGCTAATTTCTTTAACGGATTCATCACAATCAGAATTTTCCGCAGAACTTTCCCCGCCATTTGGTTCGACGCCATCTATTAATTGTACCAGTTCATTTAAATGTTTCTCCATCAATTAATTCACTACTTTTGTTTTCAACCATATCGCAAAAGCCCTTTCCAAAAATGTGTGCGGCATTATACGACGGAGTTAATTTTGTTCCACAACGGCTTCAGGACATATGGACTTGTCGAGCCGTTTCATCGCACGAGGATTTGCAGATCGGTTAATAAACATTGGTTTTGTCATGTAATCACCTGATGCATTACTACAAAACAGTAGAGTAATTCTATCTTTGGAAACTTTGAATCCAGGAGCTGATATTTCATTTTTCGAAATATAGGTGTGTTTTGGCATTTTTCTCCAATATAACCCAGATTCATCCGCATTGAGCACCTGGTCTGCACTGTAACCACCTTCGTTAATGATTTTTAAAAGTTCTGCTGGGTATTTCCGGGCAGCTTCAACGTCCGCTGATGCTGATTCTTCCTGGATTTTAAGATTATACAAAGAAAACCGCTTTTTAAAGTTTTCGAACTAACCCTTTCCGGCACAAAATCCATGCTGAGAGATTTCTGAAGAATCTTGATTGAGTTCTTTTAAATGTTTATAAACTTTGAGAGCTTTTTGCTTAATAAGGTGTCCATCCAAAGGAATTTTCTTTTGAGTGCAATCTTTTATCCAAATCATTAGAGATTTCTCCATTTTTTTCTATTAGAATATCGCGAACATGAGCAACGCGCTTTGCACTTACCGTTGACCCAGCAATAACACTTTCTCGGATTTTATGTTCATCTTGTTTGATTGTTCGAATTGTTGATTCGTTTAAATTCAGAGTCCTTGCAACAACTCCTGGTTTTTCTCCAATTTTCAACCGATCCAAGATTTTAATTTTTTTCTTCGAGAGAAATGAATTTCCTCTTCAATGTTGGTTTTACCCCTTCCGTTGCAGTTTTTGTGGCCATTACAATAAAAATAAATTTTTAGATAAAAAGAAAGCATTAGATATGTATGTAACTCACCAGAAAATAAACTGCTCAGCCTGAGAATAACACACTTATGATTTTAAATGCGCTTTCCTGGCAGAAAACGAAGACAATTTTCAACAATAAACACTTTATACAGTAAACCTTAGATGGCGAACCTATGGCACTCGTGCCAGAGGGGGAACGTCTGAGAATTTTGCTGGTATGTCAACGATTTACAGGTGATATCCATTTATACGTTTATAAATTATTCAAGTTTTTTTTTAATTGTTACAATACGCACTAGCTGAATTGTTTTACACAAGATAGCAGCTATAAGAAGTACATATGATTGGTGAAGTATTAACAAAAGATCGCCCCATTCAAAGTCAACCGACAAGTGTTGAGTTGAAATGCTAATTCTCTTCAATCGAATTCCATAACATCTGAAACTGTCATAACAACATTCACAACAGGGAGTCATTTATCGTTCCGATGGAACTTCTCATTACTGACTGGCTCAACTCACACAAACGTTTCAACCCTTGGTTGAATTTTATGGCTTCTTGGCAGGCGAACTCACACATTCATTATATGGCATGTTTCAATTCTTGGTAGTCTTTTATTTTAAGTTAGCCTTTGTGATCTGTCATAATGACATCGAGAATTTCAAATGCAATAAAACAAACACTTATTTCATAATTGAAAAATTGGACAATAGTTTTTAGTTAGATACTGTGTTTCAGTGCAACATATGGTTTTGCTTAAGTTTATACAGCATAGTTTCTGAGAGAGGACGTGATTTATTAGTTAGCGCCGTTTTTATTCCATCTGTCTCTAATTGCACTATTTGTTGAGAATGACACAGACTGCAAAAGCCTCTGTACAGTACCTTATTCAGTGATGCAATAAAACTAAATTCGATACTTGCGCGATACGGGCAGACACAAATTTAACGAACATAAAATTTGATTTTTAAGTCCCGCGGTGAAAAATATGAAAAAAAATAAAATAAAAGGTTACTAGAATTTGTAGACCGCGTTATACGAGGGTTACCTGTATAATATTAATAGGGCTGTGTATATGATATAATTAAAAAGTGACTTTATACTTCGTATTTCCCCTCCACGTTGAACACCACACATCCAGCAGGCATTTTTATATATCCAGAATACGATTACTGTATGGAATTAATGGTCATGTTGCATCTCGGTGACATTTCAGGATAACCCTTATTAAGAATGAATGCAATTAGACAATGAATACAATTAATCAAACACTGCATGGAAAACGCTTATTTTTAAAATTTTTCAAGAAAATATTGGAAAGAAAAAGAAGCACTTGGCAAGGATTCCTTCCCCCTTTCTCCAGCTCTAACTAACTCATTTATGGAAAATTTTCGAAACAATTGCATTAAAAACCTACCAAAAAAGACCAAAAGTTTTTGGCTACGTTATGATATTTACCTTATTTGGCCAGGAACAGAAGATGAGCTGATTGCTTTTAAAGATTATCTAAACAAATTGGTATTTTACTATCACTCTTGCATGAAAATCTCCAGAGTTTGAAGACTTATTGCACAAGGCCCTGCACCTGGCATATCTTTCCTTGAACACAAAAACGGATTCTGGCAACCATTGCGCTCATTCACTACTCTCCAAAATAAAAATCGGTCCTGATTCTCTTATTGATCACACAATGTCCATCTTCAACTTGATTTTGTTCTGCTGCTTCTAGCCAAGTGCTGAAAAACTTTCCTCTGCATCAGTACCATAAAGTCCTTGAGTTAACAAATGTTACTGCAAGGGTTTTATAGCATTGGTAAGAGCCGTTCAGTGGGCATGCACACCTGTCCATCTGCTCAATAGAGAGTGTAGCATGATTCATCGCCCCATAACATAGCTTTCCAGCCTTCCACGTCCCACTGCACACACTCTTTGCATCAATGAAGATGACACTGTATGCTCGTTTGGATAATGTGGGGATTGCATACTGTGGTCTGCCATGGAAACCCATGGTTCTGAATGCTTTTGTGCGGATTCATGTTCCAGCCAATGCCCAGAACTCTGCATTCAATGTGGTGGATGACGAATGGTGGTTTTTACAGTTCATCCCTCATAGCACCCTACAGTCATGTTCAGTGAGTGTGGTGCATTGTCCACTGTGGGTAGCACTTGCAGTTGACTTGCTGCGTTTCCATCTCAGTATGGTATCACTGATAGTTGACCTGACAAATGGCCATCAATCTGTGAACAGATATGCCTGCAACATGTCATCCTATCAACTCAATGAGTTTCTTCTTGCAACCATTTCACCCAGATACAGTTGCACTGACTTGGGATTATCATATGCCTCCAATCTATACTAGCTACAAATACTTGACTTGTTACATGGCATCATGCAGTTGCCCACTGACTTCTTTCCAAGCCGGGTAGATGGGAACTATTAGAGCTCTACTCCAATCATCTAGAATTCCAACTTACTGACCAGCCCACCTTAATTATGTGGTTGTAGCCTTTGCAAAACTTTTATACCTCCACATATGAACATTTCTGGTAAAAATATCATCTGCTCCAACTGCCTTTCCATATTTTAAGTTTTGATTAATTTTTCTACCTCATCAATTTTAATTAATGAGTAATCTGGCATTACTCTTTTTTTTTTTTAATGCAAAGCCAATATTTAATTTTGAGTCACCTCTAATCTAGAAAATGGAGAAAAAGATTAAACAATCTGTTAAAAATATCTGTAATGACTTTAAAAAATTATTTTTTAAATAGTAAGAAGTTTCTTAAAGTTTAAAGTAAGTATAAAAGAATTTCATATATAGCATAAATAAACTCGAAGTTGTAATGCCTCTACATTCTTTTAAAACATGCATGAAAGATTTCATATCAACATTTTTTGCACTAGTTTATCCACAGGAATAAAAAAAGATGAAAACCTTTATTACAGAACCAAACTTGAAAAGAATTCACAGAACAGTTAAGTGTACATTAAAAACTAACAAAAAATGGACAACCTAAGTCACGATGTCCACAATCAATAAATAAATACAAAAACTTAAAAAAAATCCTCAAAAAATTTCTATGAGGAAAATGCTCACAGACGAAGAAATTAAAATTTTTAACAGAGGATTCAAATATAAATCAATTTCACATTTTGAAAAACATATCTAAGAATGAAAATATTGTAATAGATACAAAGGATAAATAAATGACATTGATCCTAGGCTTCAGCCATAAGACTAACACATGACCATAATTATTTGAATATTTATAGATGTTAGTTCTTTCTTTTAGGGTTACACGATGATCAGCACTCATATTTGTAGATTTAGGGACTCAAAAACACACGTGTTGAACAGATGATTTTATTAATTACAAATAAAATAAAACTTGACGTTTCGACTTCTATATCGAGGTCATCATCGGAAGAATACAACTGTATATAGAACCAAGCTACATGCTCATGCTTTCTATATCAATAAACTAAATCTACGTAGTTAATAAATCTTTTTTTTCTAGCCTGACCTCTAGTGATAGAAAGGAAAAACACAAATAAATAAGGAAAGAAATAAAATTATAACAAAAAAAAAAAAATATATATATATATATTATAAATAGATAAATGCAACTACAATAAACTGTTAGAGTCCTCAAGTATTAACATTCTGGATAGTTACAAAATGATTTCTTTCAGTTGCTATTGAATGTTCTAAACACTTCACCAGGTTGTCTTCTTGTAGTGGGAATTTTTCTAATGCTAGTTTAGGATGTTATACAGGTTGTAGATGGGTCCTCCACATTCTTGAAATGGTGAGGCCATCATTTTTGTTGAGATTTGGGTTGTGTTTGAGCATTTCACAACTCTTTAAATTTTCTCTCAAACCATGTTTTGGTGCGGTGTAAAGACTTGGTATTTTTCCAGTCAATTCTATGGTATGTTTGGAGTGCATGGTCAGAAAGGCCTGTTTTACCGAAGTGGAGGTATTTAATGTGTCGTTTGTGTTCGTCTTGTCTGATTGGGATAGTTCGCCCTGTTTCCCCTATGTATGGTATGTTACATGTGCAGTGTATTTTGTATACCCCTGGGTGTGCTAGGTGTGGAAGAGAATCTTTAGGGGAACTGAGTAGGTGTCTTAGCTTATTTGGGGGTTTAAAGGTGGTTTTAATGTTGTATTTGCGAAGTGTTCTGTCTATTTTTTCAGAAATGCCTCTAACATAAGGAATGGCAATGGCATTCTTGAAATCTTTTTTGTTCTTACTGGTATCTTTATGGAGGATCTTGTGAATAGTTTTTTTATTGTATCCATTTTTGATAAATGTTTGGTTGATGATTTTGTATTCTTGGTTTAGAGCCTGTTCATTGGAACAAATAGTTAATGCTCTGTGTTTAAGGGTACTTATGACACCTAATTTTTGTGTTGGGTGGTGGTAAGAATTTTTGTGTATGTATTGGCCTGTGTGTGTAGGTTTGCAGTAAACTGAGAAGGAGAGACAGCCAGAGGGAAGGCATGTGACAAGTGTGTCTAGGAAAGGAAGAGAGTCGTTTTTTTCCATTTCAATGGTGAATTGAATACGTTTGTGTTGTTTGTTTAGGTGGCTAAGGAATGTATTTAGAGCTTCACGGCCGTGGGGCCAAATGGCGAAAATATCGTCGACGTATCTGAGCCAAATTTTGGGCTTTAGACATGCTGTCTCTAGAGCACGTTGCTCAAAGTCCTCCATATAAAAGTTAGCTATTGGGGGAGAAAGTGGTGAGCCCATGGCTGTACCTTCTTTTTGAAGGTAAAAATTGTTTTGCCATACGAAATATCCGGAGCAGAGTACGTGGGCAAAAAGGGCCGTGATGTCATGTAGAAATATGTTCTGTAGTAGCAAGATCGTGTCATTGATTGGGACATTGGTGAAAAGGGAAGTTATGTCAAAGCTGACTAATAAATCTTGGTCAGTGAGTGTAATGTTTTTGATTTTACTGATGAAATGTGTATTTTTTATGTAGGAAGGGGACTGACCTACCAATTCCTTGAGTGTGGCAGCTAATTTTTTTGCTAAGAGATAATTTGGGCTAATTCCTTCAACGATCGGGCGAAGTGGTGTGCCAGGTTTGTGTATTTTTGGCAGGCCATAAATTCTGGGCGCACAGGCATACTGAGGTATTAATTTTTTTGTCATTTCTTTGGGCCATGTGTGGACGGATTTGATTAAAGTTGTTTTCTTTTTGTTACGTTTTGTGAGGTTGTAGTTAACCTTTTGGTAGGTGTTATGGTCCGATATTAACTGGTTCATTTTTTCAATGTATGTCGTCCGGTCTAAAAGGACGGTGGAATTGCCTTTATCGGCTTTCGTTATTATAATATCCTGGTTATTTTTTAAGGATTTAAGGGCTAAGTTTTCGGTTTTGTTTATGTTGGTGTTTAGTTTTTTGTTAGAATTTAGTATACACGATGTTTCCATTCGTATTTTATCAGCCAGAATGGTGGGGAGGGATCGTAAACCTCTCTCGATATGATACACGATATCAAGTTTGTTTACTGACCTCGGAGCAATGGCGTAGTTCAAACCTTTCTTTAGCAGCGAGAGTTCACCGTCGGTGAGAATGTGGTTTGATAGGTTGATAACTGAGCATTGATCCGATGGTGGCTGGTGGCTCCTAACATTGTTTGTGGGCGATTGGTTGCTCCTTATGAAGTCGGTTTGTGGTTGGCTATTCCTTTCGTAATGGCGTCTTGATGATCTTGTGCTTTTCTTTTGTTGTAGGGCTTGAAATTTCATTATTAATTTTTCTTTATTTTTCAGTAGTGAGTGCTTGGCCGAGTCGTCAGTGATTCTATCTAGTGATTCTATCTAGAATCTCCCAAATTTCTGGAATAACAGTCAGATAATTCAAATTTAAGTTGTAGAACTTTGTTTTGGGTGGATGCTAGATTTTTACGTGCCTCGTGGATTTGTTCTCGTAACAAGGCTTTTTCCAAACGGGCATAAATACGGATTTAAACTTCTTTAGTTTAATGCAGTTAGGAATTATGTTGCTGTCTCTACATCTTTTCAAAAAGGCTAGTCGATTCGTTAATAAAGAAATACGTATCTTCAGCTTACCGTAGAGGCTGCACTGCTTGTGGGTCACATCTCCATGGATTATGATTCTTTCTTTTAGGGTTACACGGTGATCAGCACTCATATTTGTAGATTTAGGGACTCAAGAACACACGTGTTGAACAGATTATTTTATTAATTACAAATAAAATAAAACTTGACGTTTCGACTTCTATATCGAGGTCATCATCGGAAGAATACAACTGTATATAGAACCAAGCTACATGCTCATGCTTTCTATATCAATAAACTAAATCTACGTAGTTAATAAATCTTTTTTTTCTAGCCTGACCTCTAGTGATAGAAAGGAAAAACACAAATAGATAAGGAAAGAAATAAAATTATAACAAAATATATATATATATATATATATATATTATAAATAGATAAATGCAACTACAATAAACTATTAGTCCTCAAGTATTAATATTCTGGATAGTTACAAAATGATTTCTTTCAGTTGCTATTGAATGTTCTAAACACTTCACCAGGTTGTCTTCTTGTAGTGGGAATTTTTCTAATGCTAGTTTAGGATGTTATACAGGTTGTAGATGGGTCCTCCACATTCTTGAAATGGTGAGGCCATCATTTTTGTTGAGATTTGGGTTGTGTTTGAGCATTTCACAACTCTTTAAATTTTCTCTCAAACCATGTTTTGGTGCGGTGTAAAGACTTGGTATTTTTCCAGTCAATTCTATGGTATGTTTGGAGTGCATGGTCAGAAAGGCCTGTTTTACCGAAGTGGAGGTATTTAATGTGTCGATTGTGTTCGTCTTGTCTGATTGGGATAGTTTGCCCTGTTTCCCCTATGTATGGTATGTTACATGTGCAGTGTATTTTGTATACCCCTGGGTGTGCTAGGTGTGGAAGAGGATCTTTAGAGGAACTGAGTAGGTGTCTTAGCTTATTTGGGGGTTTAAAGGTGGTTTTAATGTTGTATTTGCGAAGTGTTCTGTCTATTTTTTCAGAAATGCCTCTAACATAAGGAATGGCAATGGCATTCTTGAAATCTTTTTTGTTCTTACTGGTATCTTTATGGAGGATCTTGTGAATAGTTTTTTATTTATTTTAGTTTTATTTTATTTGTAATTAATAAAATAATCTGTTCAACACGTGTGTTCTTGAGTCCCTAAATCTACAAATGAGTTTTAGATGTTAAGTTGAAATATATTTCATATAAATTCTTGTCATCTTAATATTACTCATACAGACAAACAACCATCTTCCAAAATCTTAACAGATCCAATGTTAGATATTTATGCGAGACTTGATGGCAACTTCTTTTTTTCATTTATTATCTACATGAGGATAACAAAATGCAGTAGGTTGAAATGTAACATATAGCAAGTTGGCTAAGAAAGTGCACAAGACACTTAGTTCTTTAATACACTACTATACGTCCATGCTTTTCTAAATTATATTGCTTTATGACTACAGACAATTGTCGTCAGTTTGTTCTGTTATCAAGGTATAGACCGAAAACCAATGTGTTCGTTCACATCATTTTTGTTTCCTATTTTATTTCATTCTTAAGAGAATATGGAAACAAAAAATTTTAAATAATTTTCTCAAGCAAAAAAGTTATTCTGAATAGTTTGGCTTAAAGGAACATGCTAACCAGTTTAGTAATCATTTTACACTATTAAAAGTTTTTCCATTTTGGCAATAAGATTGTCCCATTTACGGATAACTGTAACATGAACATTTCACTTCACTAAGAACTTTATTTTTGTTTGTAATATCTACTGTTGTCGCAATAAGTCTAACCTGCAGTCTATCAGTATTTAATACGGCATCGTCATCACTAAATTTAATCATTTTGATCTTAGTATGTAATAGATTTGTGTTTTCTTCTTTTCATTGGAAGGAACACCAGCTTACTTTGAATTTTATCTGCCATTATCAACAACAATAAAATTTGTTATTTAGATGATCCTGGTCACTTAAACAGAATGGGTGAAGAAAGATTAGCAAAACAAGTGTTCTCTGCCAGGTTGGCAGCAAACTGACCCAGAGGAAGACCAAGATATAGGTGGATTGATACGGTACAAAGTGCCTTACACAATAGAAATATAAGATCTATTGGAACATGGCAGGAATTTGATGATGATGAACCATTTTTAAACAGTGAAACACCAAAACACAGAGAGCAACAATGTTATAAACAAACCTTTAAGCCAGAAAACTGTATCGGTTGATTCATGGGAGCATCATGTTGCTAAAAGCGTCGTATGAGGAAATGCATTGTCATATAAATGGGCATAAGTCATAATTGAAGAGTATCTTATGAGTGGATCATCGTAATGTGGGGTATTACTATAATAGGATACTTAAGCAATATCAAATCGTGATGTGGGCAACAAGAGTAATGTATGCCTATGATTCCATACAAGGATGTAAGAAGGAAAAAGTAGAGGAATTTTTCAAATCATTAAAGAAGGCAGATGAAAAAGAAAAGGGAGATGCCAGTCCTTGATGGAGATCTCCCTTTACTTTTTCATCTGCCTTCTTTAATGATTTGAAAAATTCCTTGTGAAATTTTCTCAACACATAGAAATGCATTGAGAAAATTTGGCAAATAGAGTAAAGCTATAATAGCACAGTTAATGCTTGTTGGATTTTTGTTATATGTACTAGTCATAAATAATTGTATTCTAACATAAAGATGTCTACAAATTCACATGAAGAGAAGACAAAAAATAAAGTCTGAGTATGTTATTATTGATAGTGATAACTTCATGCTGGTTCAGGACTCAGGAGTATACAGGGGATTTGAAGGAAGTCATATCAATTTTTTTTAGTTTTGTGCAGAATAAAAATCATTTATGTAAAAAAGAAAAATATGTAAGAAAGTTTAAAAAAAAATTAGAGTGGAGCATCTTTCAGAGGTAAACTTTAGATGCAAATATAAAAATATTACTGGAGAAAAAAAACGTTTGAAAACTACAATCAAAACTTGGAGACTAGCAGATTCTGAATAAATTACTGACTCGGCCAGAGAGGTATGTGGTGAAGCTCAAACTTCAGAAGTCTATAGTGAGTCAGAAATTAAAGAAAGCCATGAAAAGAAAAAGGCATACTGAATGTTCCTTGAAAGTCAGCACGATTGTGACGTTTTCTTTTTCTTTCTTATGTCTTTCTCTGAGAGAAAAATGTAAGAAAGCAAAAAAAAATGTGTAAAAGTAATAACACAAGTTTTGTGAAGACTTTGGTAAGAATAATCTTGAAGCTGAAAAAATGTTCTGGATGCTAATGGGAAAAAACTTAGATAAGGAGGACATAGTAATGTAAAGGCTTCAGAGATAATAAAGGTGACATGAATCTGAGATAAAATCCTACATGCATGGAGCAATTACTTTAAAATATTTTTAAATGAAATAAGCAGTGACAGAACTCTGGTAGTAGAAAATATTAAAAAGAAAATCAATCACTGTTACATATCAATACTTCAGGTAGAAAAAGTCAAAAACGAAATATTGGAAAGTAGTTAGATTAAAAGATATCTGTCTAGAAATACTCAAATATGGGGGTATGAAAATTTTACAGTGGATACACTGCATAAATCAGAAGGGCAAATTCCAAGTAAGTGGATTAGAGCTCTCACTACACCCATCAATCAAAAGAGAACTAAAACTGAATGAGAGAATTACAGAGGAATTTCTTGGCATGTTCCAAGTAACAGTTATGCAAGGATAGTCGAGAAGAGGATACAATAAACTGTTGAAGAGAGAGTTTGTGAAGACAAATCTTAAAGTAAAAAATCTTTTACTTTTCCAGATCTACAGTCTTATAGATCCAGAAAAGTCATGTGTCAAAATGCTAAGAGAAAAGCTGTTCCAAATACTATAATCATATGCTGTAAATGGGATATTATATTGAAGAATACATAATCAACATTTATGTAGTTAGAATAGGAGATATACAGGAAGATGCTAATGTCAAATCAGATGTGATGCAATGGTGCACATTATTTCTAGAATATTCATCATCTGCATAGATCATGAGTATGAAGAAAAGTTGGATAAAAATCAATATCAGAATTTGAGATGTTAATTGTAGCTCTTCACTTTATGCAGATGTTATACTAAATAAATACTAATCCAGTTTAACTCTGCGAGGACTATTGTAACAAATCTGATATGAAAATCAGCAATAAAAAGGCAAAGACTGAAAATTGGAAAACTGAAAATATCAGCTGAATCTTGAATGAAGAACCTACAGAACAAGTAAAACATTTTAACTACTTAACAATTTTTAATTAAGATGTCAAGTTAAATTTGGTCACTAGGAATAGGATTTCAAAATGTAAAAACACTTAACTTGTCCATGGTATTAATGTACTATACTTTGCATTTCACAGATGGAAGTCACAATCATACTGTATCAGAGAAGGTACTAATCAGGGCAATTGTGTTTGTGACTTTCTATTGTAGCACATCAATGAATTTGTCTGATCATGTTTGGGCCCTTGAATGTACTTTTGTGACAAAAACTAAATACAGTGGAACCTTGGTTGTCAAACGACTCTCATCTTGAACAAAAAATGCACCGGTTTCCGAACAGGCAAACCAGCAACCACGTGCTCGGGGGAGAGGGCTGAGATTACAACAGGAGAGCGTCAGTTACGCCATAGCCTCCACTCAGCGAATTTAAGACACCTATTGTATATTATTATAAGCTGCCTCCATGGAGCCAAAAGACTCACTGCGGGAGACCCAACATTGCATACTAACCATTATACACACAATACCTGTAATAATCCCTTAAATTCATTCACATTTTTGAATTCTACCTTTTCTTGATTTTCTTTGTATTTTTGTGGGTTTTTTTTTTTTATTTTTTTTTATAAATTATTATTAAATAAGCCACCGTGAGGCACTGAAGAAGGATAGTGGTAGCAGCAAATCAAAAAGAAAAGTTGTTAGAACCACAACAGAGGTGAAAAAAGAAATCATATCCAAACATGAAAATGGCATTCCTGTCTTGGATCTTGGTATGCAGATCGGTATTACGAAATCAATGATCTGTACAATACTCAAAAATAAAGATTCTAGTAGCAAGGCTTATACGTTGGTCAGACATAACTGGTAATTAGTTTACAGAATTAACAACGAAGAAAGCAAGAAACTAATATTGTTCCTAAAGTCCTAATGGTGCCCTCTTGCGGGCTAATTTGGTAGTCTTGGCAGTTGGGCTGAAGTTCTCATAATGTAAGTCTCCCAAATTTGGAGTAGTTTCATGCACCCAAATTTGTTGAGGTTAGGAACGTTTTTTAGAGCTGCTGAAGATTCTTTGAATAATCTTTCGTATTTAAACTTGCTGCGATGAATTATTTTTGTTTTCTTCCAACGAATTTTATGGTGGGTATCTAAGGCATGGTCTGCCAGCCCAGAGTGGCTGTACTGGTGAAACCGGATGTAGTCTTGGTGTTCTGAAATCCTGATATTTGTTGTTCTGCCTGTTTGGCCAAAGTAGGACAATTTGCAGCTGCAAGGGACGTGGTATACACCAGGTAGGTCTAGGGGAAGTGGTTGGTCTTTGGTAGAGCGGATAAGGGATGCCAACTTTTTATATGGTCTGTAACAGGAAGTAAGGTCATATTTTTTGAGGATATTGGTTATTTTCTCAGAGGTGCCCTGGATGTAGGGGATGGTGATAGACTTGGTGTAATCTTTATTGTGGAGGGGGGAAGGGGGGTTGTGGTTTACTGGATTTAGTATTTTTTGGATTTTTTTTGGGATTATAGCCATTGGCTAAGTAAGTGTTGAGGATGTGGTTTAGTTCAGTAGTTAGGGCCTTGTCATCTGAGCAGATTAATTTTGCCCTGTTATATAGTGTTTTTATAACCCTATATTGTTGTGAGGGGGGGGGGGGCTGCTGGTGAATGTATCTGCCAGTATGGGTGGGTTTTCTGTGAACAGAGAAAACCAAAGATCCATCAAACTGGTGGGTGATTAAAGTCTATAAGAATACCTGCCGAAGAAATCATGATCCAGATAGAACGTGGGATTCGCAACCTGCCTAACCATATCGCCAACAACGTTAGACTGGATGTAGTCAGTGTTCTCACTAAAGCCAAACCTCCAAAAACCAATTTATCCAAAAACGAATATGCAGCCCTACAAGAATTGAAAAACAACAAAAAAATAGTAATCACCAAGGGGGATAAGGGAAACGCCACTGTGGTGCTCAATCAAAAAGACTACAAAGGTAAGCTAACTGCTTTAGTACTAGACTGTACGACTTACCTCCCCACTGAATATAATACGACCAGCTCTCAGATTAGAACTCTCCACAGACTCCTTAAGAAGGTCACTTCTTGGCCTGTGGAAGTCACCAACAAACTAAAACCTTATAACTCTAGACCCCCCCCCCCTGATTATATGGACTCCCAAAAATACATAAACAAAATGTGCCATTGCATCCCATAGTGGATGGCATTGATTCCCCCAGATATAAATTAGCCAAACATTTAGCCAAAACGCTCATACAATATACTGGCAACATACCATCACACATAAAAAACTCAGCCCACTTTAAAGCCAGTATAGAAAACCTCACACTCCAACACACTGACATAATGGTCAGTTTTGACGTCTCCTCCCTATTCACTAATGTCCCACTCAAAGAAACCCTAGAGCTCATCCAAGCCAAGTTTCCTCCCGATATCTCAGCCCTATTTCAGTTCACAATGAACTCAGGCTATTTCGTTTGGCAAGGAAAGTTCTACAAACAGATAGAGGGGACAGCCATGGGTTCACCGCTTTCCCCACTCTTGGATAATTTCTTTATGGAGACATTTGAAGAGAAAGCCTTAAACTCCGCCCCACAAAAACCCACTATTTGGCTTCGTTATGTAGATGATGTGTTTGCTATTTGGCCACATGGCTCAGACACACTCCATTCCTTCCTAACACACTTAAACAACCCACATGCAGAGTTCAGTTCACCTTAGAAAAAGAGGAGAACAACACCCTCCCCTTCCTAGACACTTTAATCACCCACCAGCTTGATGGATCTTTGGTTTTCTCTGTTCACAGAAAACCCACCCATACTGGCAGATACATTCACCAGCAGTTCCCCCCCCCCCTCACAACAATATAGGGTTATAAAAACACTATATAACAGGGCAAAATTAATCTGCTCAGGTGACAAGGCCCTAACTACTGAACTAAACCACATCCTCAACACTTTCTTAGCCAATGGCTATAACCCCAAAAAAATCCAAAAAATACTAAAATCAGTAAACCACAACCCCCCTTCCCCCCTCCACAATAAAGATTACACCAAGTCTATCACCATCCCCTACATCCAGGGCACCTCTGAGAAAATAACCAATATCCTCAAAAAATATGACCTTACTTCCTGTTACAGACCATATAAAAAGTTGGCATCCCTTATCCGCTCTACCAAAGACCAACCACTTCCCCTAGACCTACCTGGTGTATACCAGGTCCCTTGCAGCTGCAAATTGTCCTACTTTGGCCAAACAGGCAGAACAACAAATATCAGGATTTCAGAACACCAAGACTACATCCGGTTTCACCAGTACAGCCGCTCTGGGCTGGCAGACCATGCCTTAGATACCCACCATAAAATTCGTTGGAAGAAAACAAAAATAATTCATCGCAGCAAGTTTAAATACGAAAGATTATTCAAAGAATCTTCAGCAGCTCTAAAAAACGTTCCTAACCTCAACAAATTTAGGTGCATGAAACTACCCCAAATTTGGGAGACTTACATTATGAGAACTTCAGCCCAACTGCCAAGACTACCAAATTAGCCCGCAAGAGGGCACCATTAGGACTTTAGGAACAATATTAGTTTCTTGCTTTCTTCCTCATTTGCTTTGTGTTAGTGCCTGCGTGCACATACCATATATTTATGTTCCTGAAGATGGCAATGTGACGTTGCCGAAATATAGAAGTTATTCATTAAAGTTACCTTTAATTAATATACTTTATTTGCGTTGTTAATTCCGTAAACTAATTACCAGTTATATCAAAAATAAAGAGGCGATCAATTTTCGTCTCTATTTTATCTATTTATTGTGTTTATTCTTTTTGTTTAAGATTTTATGCATTTTCATTGCTTTTGTATACGATTTTATGTATGAAGTAAAAAAGTTATAAAGATTTAAATAAGCAGTCATCTGGGGTTTGGGAACGGATTAATCAATTTTACATTAATTCTTATGGGAAAATGGTTTCAGTTTTCGAACAAATCGGTTTCCAAACAGCCTTTAGGAACGAATTATGTTCGACAACCGTGGTTCCACTGTATTGGTTTACTAAATAAATCTCACTTTTAAGACAACCATCTGCTTCCTCCTATAAAGCAATAATGTAACTTTATATATACATATACACTGAAACCATGCAGTTGCTTATGCACATCTTGAGTTACTGCTGATTCCTCCTCTGAATACAGTGCACAACTAAGTCAGTACAATAAGAGGGAGAAGGAAATGCTAGAAAGGAAATTAAGAATGATAATGCTTTTTTTAATAATTCATATAAAAATGTTTATGTATATAAATGAGAGGGAAAATATAGACTTCTGTGGTGAATTTATTTTTAAATATCAGTTAATTCTGTTTCTAAAACCATTACTGAGAAACAAATATACAGTGGCAAATGAAAAAACAAATATTCATATATAATGAAAAAAATAACACTGGGTTTATAGGTGGTAATAATTATTTAATATAACCTATTAGTTTCGCCTCTTAAGCTAGTGACACTAGCTTTAGTGGCGAAACTGGTAGGTTATATTAAATAATTATTACGACCTATAAAACCAGTGTTAGTTATTTTTTTAATACATTAGTTTTTGGTAAAAAAAAAAAAAACATACTCATCAAATATTCAAATAAGTTTTCAAACAAGGTTCACAAAATAACATTATTTAGGCTTAGTCTCTTGGTCTGTAACATGTCTGATATATACAGCATCTGGGGGAATTTCTTTTATTTCTTGTTCATGAAGAAATGAAGATGCAATTGCCAACACAGTACCATCAGGACTAAATGCCAATGAAGAAATGCTGGTGGGATAACGATGAAACTGGCAGAGGCGTTTTTTGTTAAAACCATCCCAAATATTCACATACCCATCAGAACCACCTGTAGCAAAAGTATTATACACATTGTGGAAACTGATTGCATTAACAGGATATATATATTCTATACCACTACCTTCTTTAATACGATGGCATTTAAATGCATACTTTTTCTTCTGAACTTCTGGGCTAGGATCCAAATATTCTACTGCAACACGTCCTAGTTAATATAAAAGTTAAAAAGATTTATTTTCATTATCAAAACAGTTCACTGACATTAATGTCCTGAGTGAACAATCAAGAATTAAAGATGAACTTACTTATATCACAATGCAGAGATTTTTTTAAATGCTTTACTATACAACATAAGCATTTTTTAATACTTGAATTAAGAGAGCTTTAAACATGAAGCATCCTTCCTGATTTAGTGAGAGCCTAAAATAATAATAATTATAAATAACATTCTACAGGATTCCCTGCCTATTTCTCGTGGAAAGGCTTAGACGTTGGTTTTGCATTTTTTACTAAATAATTTAAGAAAATCACAACGTCAACTAGGATATACATTAAAATAAATTTTAATATACTTCAATATTTCGGCAACGTCACGTTACCATTTTCAAGAAACTTAAGAACAAGACACGTGCACGCAGGAACAACAAACAGTAAGTGAGGAAGAAGCAGGAAGCTATCATTTCTCCTAAAGTCCTGATGGTGCCCCCAAGCATGCAATGTTGGTATTCTTGGGCGATTGGGCTGAAGGTCTTCTGATGTAGGTTTCCCAAATTTGAGGCAGTCTCATGCAGCCAAATTTGTTGAGGTTTGGATTGTTTCTTAGGACTGAAGCTGATTCCATGAAAAGCCTTTCATATTTGTATTTACTATGGTGTATTATCGTGGCTTTTTTCCACCGTATTCTATGGCAGGTATCCAGTGCATGGTCAGCAAGACCAGAGTGGCTGTATTGGTGAAACCGGATGTAGTCCTTGTGTTCTGAAATTCTGATATTTGCTGTCCTGTCTGTTTGGCCAAAGTAGGATAGCTTACAGCTGCAAGGGACCTGGTATACACCAGGTAGGTCTAGAGGGGAGGTTGGTCTTTAGTGGAGCGGATAAGGGATGCTAATTTTTTATATGGTCTGTAACAAGAAGTTAAGTCATGTTTTTTTAGGATTTTTGTAATTTTTTCCAGGGTGCCTTGGATATAGGGTATGGGTGATGGATTTAGAGTAATCCTTGTTGTAGGGGGAGGTTGTGGTTTACTGGTTTCAATATTTTTTGGATTTTTTGAGGGAGTTACACATCTTGTTCTTAAGTTTCTTGAAAATGGCAACGTGACGTTGCCATTGAAGTATATTAAAATTTATTTTAATGTATATCCTAGTTGACGTTGTAATTTCCTTTCACGAGAATTACGATAATCCACGGAGATGATATCGCACGTAAAGCACGATTACGGTAAAATGGAGTTAAAGCTATCAAGATAACTGAATCGTCTCACCTTCTTAAAACATTGCCGGGATAACCAGGTAATTCCTAACTGTGTCAAATTCAAGCACCGTTTCTCTTCGCAAAAGGCTCTTCGTATTTATAACCGTGCCAGCCAATCCTTGCTCAGGGAACAAATCGCCACGACTCGCTGTTTCCTGAATGATGCAAATTTAGCTATCCAGGCACTTGAAGATGACCTTTGAAGCACCTTAAGTCATGAAATTTGGTCTTATACAAACGGAGAAAGAATTTAAAAAAGTACGAGATCGACACATCAAAAAATTTGAAAATTTAAAAAAGAACTTGATCTCGAAACCACAACTTCCTACCGAAATGGTAGTCAACCTTTCGTCATTTAGTGTGAAACCTGAAGCACTCGAAGCCCTCGCATGTGGCCACAACTTCACCATTGCGCCCAGAAAAATACCTGCTGAAGATATTATGATACAAATTGAATGCGGGATACGACACCTTCCAAACCACGTTGCCAACGATATTAGACTGGATGTGGCTTGTGTTCTGACCAAAGCTAAACCACCAAAAGCCAACATGCTCAGTAAGGAAATTAAATCCCTACTAGAATTAAAGAAAAACAAGAAAATAATAATCACCAAAGCTGATAAAGGGAACACCACAGTATTCCTTAACCAAAAGGATTACACAGGTAAGCTGAAAGCTCTATTGTTAGATCGGTCTACTTACTGCCCTATCGAGTACAATCTCACCAACTCACAAATTAGAAAACTCCACAGGCTCCATAAGAAGGTCACTTCTTGGCCTGTGGAAATCACTAACAAATTAAAACCATTTAGCTCCATACCCCCCCCCCCCCCCCCGTATTTATGGACTCCCAAAAATACATAAGGAAAATGTGCCATTGCATCCCATAGTGGATGGCATTGATTCCCCCACATACAAACTAGCTAAACATTTGGCCAAAGCTCTCTTACAATATACTGGCAACACACCTTCACACATAAAAAAACTCAGCCCACTTCAAAACCAACATAGAAAACCTTACACTCAAACACACTGACATAATGGTCAGTTTTGATGTCTCCTCCTTATTCACAAATGTCCCACTCAAAGAATCCTTAGAGCTAATCCAAGCTAAATTTCCTTCCGATATCACAGTTCACAATGAACTCAGGCTATTTTGTTTGGCAAGGAAAATTCTACAAACAAATAGAGGGGACAGCCATGGGTTCTCCACTCTCCCCACCCTTGTCCAACTTTTATATGGAGACTTTTGAAGAGAAAGCCTTAAACTCTGCC
Organism: Typopeltis vanoorti; assembly: GCF_054136105.1. NCBI lineage: Eukaryota > Metazoa > Arthropoda > Arachnida > Uropygi > Thelyphonidae > Typopeltis > Typopeltis vanoorti. The sequence continues at coordinate 44,008,379 of NC_143553.1, forward strand.
CCACAAAAACCAACCATTTGGCTTCGCTATGTTGATGATGTGTTCGCTATTTGGCCACATGGCTCCGATGCACTCCTTTCCTTCCTAACACACTTAAACAACCAACACCCCAGAATCAAATTCACCCTGGAAGAAATAAAAAAACAACTGCCCCTTCCTTTCTTAGACACACTAGTCACCTGCCACCCTGATGGAACCTTGGTTTTCTCAGTCTATAGAAAACCCACCCATACAGGCAGATACATTCACCAACAATCCCACTATCCCTCCTCACAACAATATGGAGTCATTAAGACACTACACAACAGGGCTAAATTATCTGTTCAAATGACAATGCCCTTACTACAGAACTAAACCACATTCTCAACACTTTCACAGCCAATGGCTACTGCCCCCCCCCCCAAAAAAAAATCCAAAAAATATTGAAACCAGTAAGCCATAACCCCCTCCCCCCTCACAACAAGGATTATTCTAAATCCATCACCATACCCTATATCCGAGGCACCTCTGAAAAAATTACAAAAATCCTAAAAAAACATGACTTAACTTCTTGTTACAGACCATATAAAAAATTAGCATCCCTTATCCGCTCCACTAAAGACCAACCTCCCCTCTAGACCTACCTGGTATATACCAGGTCCCTTGCAGCTGTAAGCTGTCCTACTTTTGCCAAACAAGCAGGACAGCAAATATCAGAATTTCAGAACACAAGGACTACATCTGGTTTCACCAATACAGCCACTCTGGTCTTGCTGACCATGCACTGGATACCTGCCATAGAATATGGTGGAAGAAAGCCACGATAATACACCGTAGTAAATACAAATATGAAAAGCTTTTCATGGAATCAGCTTTAGCCCTAAGAAACAATCCAAACCTCAACAAACTTGGCTGCATGAGACTGCCTCAAATTTGGGAAACCTACATCAAAAGACCTTCAGCACAATCGCCCAAGATTACCAACATTGCCCACTAGGGGGGCACCATCAGGACTTTAGGAGAAATAATAGCTTCCTGCTTCTTCCTCACTTACTGTTTGTTGTGCCCGCGCGCACGTGTCTTGTTCTTAAGTTTCTTGAAAATGGCAACGTGACGTTGCCAAAATATTGAAGTATATTAAAATTTATATCCTAGCCGACGTTGTAATTTCCTTAAATTATTTAGTAAAAAATAAAAAAACTGCCTATTTCATCCACTGCATCAGGATAGTGCTGCACATTTAAAGGATAAGGAATAAGTTTCCTTAACTGTACAATGCGACTGCTGTGTTATTAGCTATCAATATGTTAATTAAAAATAAGATGCTAAAATGAAAGTGATAAACAAACAAAGTGAAAAATTAAGAGTACTTGTGAAAGTAGAAAAATTCTACTAACCATGAAGTATATAAAAACCTGTTCACATCTGCCACATGTAATTCCTATATCACTTAGAAAAAAGGGTATGCTTAACTCTCCCTACAGAAAAGAGATGGTATTTTTGTAGACTTGGTTAAATTATGGCCAAAGCAACTAAGGCTATGAATACGGTGTATGTCAAGTCTTAAATATGTGTATTCTAATGGATGGTGTGTCTACTTTGTGGAATAAAAAAAACTTGAGTTCCCAGAACCACACTGGTTTGCTTTTCACTTGGAAGTTGCAAAACAAGGTTCATTATTCAACTCAAAAAATGAATTATGAACAAGTCAGTTTATAATCACTGATTCACTACTGGTACCTTTCATTAACATCATCATCATCAAATTCTTGGCATGTACCCTCAACAGGTGTAGGTGTACAACATGAAGAATTTGTCATTACTAACTTCCTATGAACAATTTTCCTCTAAATCAATCTGTTATCTGTGAAGACAACAACATTATCAGATCTTATATTTCTGTCTTCTAAGGCACTTATTACTGTTTCAATCCACCTATATCTTGGTGTTCTTCCTGGCAATCTGGCAGATAACACTTGTTTTGCAAATATTTCTCTCTTCCATTTAATTGACCAAACCACCTGAGATTAGATCTATTAATACATTCCTGAATACTGTCAATGGCAAGTTCTTTCCTAATATCCTTGTTTTTAATATGATTTTGCCATTGATTCCATCTGTTCACACTCCCTATTCTTTCTCAGGACTCTCATATATTTCGCTCTTATTCCATATAAATTTATTCAACTGACCTTCTACCATACCAGTTTTGTTGATTCTGTTGTCCATTTCCATATTTAATTTATCATCTTTACTAAAAATCATGCCTAAAGTAGCTGAAATGTTTTACTTGTTCTATAGGTTTTCCATTCACAATGCAGTTGATATTCTAAATGTTTCTGCCTATTTTCATTGTCTATTTTGTTATTGCTGATTTTCATACCAAATTTATTACAACAAGTATTCAATTTAGTCAGGGACTCTTGCAGACTTGTACTGGATTTATTTAAAAGTATAACATCATCTGCATAAAGTAACGAGTTGAGATTAACTTGTTCAATTTTGATATCAAGTTTAATACTGCTTTCCTTCATAATGTGATCCATATAGATAATGAATAACAGAGGGGATAATGTACATCCTTGTCTGACACCAGATTTAACATTAAATCATCTTCCTGTACTTCCTTCAATTCTAACTGCTGATTTACAATTAACTAAAGACTAAGTATTGCTTGATATAATGCCCCATTGATACCATATAACTGTAGCGTTTTGAATAGCTCCTCTCCTGGCACCATATCATATGCCTTTTCCAGATCTACAAAACTTAAATACAGATCTTTGTTATATTCCCATGATTTCTCAACTATTTCTCGTAAAGTGAAAATCTGATCCTGACAGCCTCAGGATCAGATTTTCACATAAAGAGCGCAAAAACCAATCTCTCTCAGAACATATTTTAATCACATATGATTTTCTTTGAAAGAAACAAAATAAACATCAGAATTTAGTATAGTCTACATTTATCTATTACCTTCTATTGAACTAAGCACATATCCTTGTCTGTTAGGAAAACACCTAATACATCGTGTCTGATACTTAAGACTGGATTCTCTTCTTTGCTGCACATAACCCATGTTGCGAAGGTCCCATACCAAAACACGTCTTCCTGCAGTCCCAACTATAAGTTTATCTCCACACACTGCCATAGTATATACCTAATATGTAACCAAATAAAAAAATTAAATTACTTTTTAATTGTAAATTTCTTCAGAATTATTAATTATATTAATAATAGTATGTGTACATTAATGCATATTCATTATCAAAATATATAAAAATGGGTGCTCAAGAGTCAATGCTGTATAACTAAGAGGAGACCTCCACATAACCTTTACAGGAATGCAGAGAACCAACCAGGGCTTCTGACCTAATGTCTAATTCTCACCTTCTAAAGGTGCACCCTGTTGGGTATCTACCTGGATACTGAACGAACGAGGATGGGCTGCAATTTGGGATTTAGCCGACCAAATTGTATTCTTATTGGCTTAAACTACAATATAAAATGATGTTACAATATGACAGAATTTCATGCCGGCTGGGGCATCGCCTGGTTAAACAAGGTCCCCCCCATCGTTTTTGCCAGGGAACCAGGGTGAACAGCAAAACGCCAGCTACTGGAACAAATCTTAAAACACACGCCAACTCAACATCACCAAAGTTCAAGATCGGTACTACCATGGCAAAGGAATGGAACTAGCAGAAGAGCTGGATAACTACAGATCAACATGAAACAAAAAGAGGTGAGGATCTTCCTGAACAATAAATATAAAATGTTATATTTAGGCAACAACAATCAGGGAAAAGGAGTAGCTATAGAATTCAACACTAAATATGAGGCTAATCTTCTTGAATGGCAGGCAATATCAAGTACAGTGATGTGGGCAAATATGAGAATAGGAAACTGCCCCGTTGAGACAATGAGACTTATTTGTGACTATGGTCCCACAGAAGGTTCTACTAAGGTAGAAGTGGAGGAATTTTTTGAGATTTTAGAAAAAGCAACTGACACAATGAAAAAGGAAAAGTTGCTCCTTCTTGGGAATCTAAATAGCAGAGTAGGAATGATTGTCAGACATACAAAAATATTTTGGGAAAATTTGGAGAAAAGAGCAAAGCTAATAATACTGGCAAATACCTGTTGGATTTCTGCTCAGGACATGGACTGGTTATTACTAACACAATGTTCCAACATAAAAGTGTGCACAAATTCACATGGAGAGAAGAGGAGGGGAATAAGAAAAGTCTCATTGACTATGTTATTGTTGATAGTGATTTTTCTCACTGGTGGAGGACACTAGAGTGTACAGAGGATTTGAAGTGATCACCTTTAGTTGAGCAGGATAAAACTGAATTTCATATTGAAAGGAAGAACATGTAATAAAGTTTTAAAGTGAATAAAAGTTGAGCAGCTCTCAGATGTGAACTGTAGACTAAAATACACGACCATTATTAAAAAAAAAAAATGAAAGAGTTTGAGAACAGGAACCAAACATTGATTTGAATCAGCCAGAGGCATGTGGTGAGGTTGTCTGCAAGGATAGAAAAATCAATCTTCATGGACACAGGAAGTTAAAGAGGCAGTGAAGAAAAAGAAAAAAGCATATCAAAGTTCCTGTCAAATAAGTCAGCTTGTGCTCTTACAGAACAGAGACAAATGTAAGAAAGCTAAACACTGTGTAAAACTAGCTAAGCAAAATTGATGGGAAGACTTTGATAAGAACATAGAAAATAAATATCAAGAAGACAGCAAGATATTCTAGAGGTTGTTGAAGAAGCTCAGAAATGGAGGAAAGAGTGCTGTAAAAGGAATTCGAGATGATAAAAAATGACATGAACACTGGAGAAAAAGATTTCTTTGATGTATGGAGGAATTACTTCGAAAAATTGCTAAATGAAGCAATCACTGATAGCACAGTGGTAAAAAAACACTGGCCAGGCTGCAATCAGGAATATGTATCCATACTTGAAGTATAAAAAGCTATCAAAAGGCAGAAATGTGGAAAGGCAGCTGGAGTAGATGATATTTGTCCAGAAATGGTCAAGTATGGAGGTATAAAAGTCTTACAGTGGCTGCACTGCATAGTTCAGAATGCCTGGACAGAGAGATGATTTCCAGATGATTGGAGTAGAGCTCTCATGGTACCCATATATAAAAATGGAAATAAAACTAAATGCCAGAATTACAGAGCTATCTTCCTACTGAGTGTTCCTGGTAAGATTTATGCAAGTATACTTGAGAAACGGTTGAGAAGGATTATGGGAGGGAAGCTTGGCAAAGAATAAACTCGATTCAGGCCAAAGAAAGGCCGTGAGGATCAGATTTTTGCTTTATGACAAATAATAGATTAATCATGGGAATACAACAAAGATCTGTATCTACTAAAATAAAGAGCGAAAGGCTTCATTTTGGCAATGCAAAAGTATATAAATTAAGTTGATATTAAATCCAACATAATTTCAAAGACGAATACAGAAACTATAAAAGTTTTGTGTAAAAAATGAGCAGAGAGCTTGCAAGAATACACTGCCGACATACTACGAGTTGCCCTAGCCGAACATAATAGGAAAAGCACAAACGGAAAAAGCGTCCGTATATTGCCTTCTAGTCCATTTTGATAGGTTTCGCTAGTGACAGCTGTTTCAAATGCATTGGTTTTCGTCAGAGACTAGGCAGAAACCTAAGAAACCTACTCTCAATACTAGTGAACTTGAAGTGTCGGAGATGTGTATTTTCCGTAAGCAAACTTTTGGTTGGTGCGTAAAGTATTTACTACAATAAAGAGACAAAGACTTTATTTCGGCGATGCAAAATTATATAAATTAAGTGGATATTAAATCAAACATCATTTCAAAGCCAAATACAGAAACTATAAAAGTTTTTTGCATGAAACTTTTATAATTAACTTTTAGTGTTCATGCTTTTCCTATTAGGTTCGGCTAGGGAAAATCATAGTATGGCGGCAGTGTATTCCCGCAAGTTCTCTGTTCATTTTTTGCATGAAACTTTATAGTTTCTGTATTCGGCTTTGAAATGATGTTGGATTTAATATCCACTTAATTTATATGATCTGTATCTAAGTTTTGTAGATCCAGAAAAGGCATGTGACAAAGTGCCAAGAGAAAAGCTATTCAAAACGCTACAGTTGCATGGTATCAAAGGGGCATTATATCAAGCAATACTTAGTCTTTATTTGAGTTGTAAGTCAGCAGTTAGAATTGAAAGAAGTACAGGAAGATAGTTTAATGTTAAATCTAGTGTCAGACAAGGATGTACATTATCTCCTCTGTTATTCATTATCTATATGGATCACATTATGGAAGAAAGTGGTATTAAACCTGATATCAAAATTGGAGATGTTAATCTCAGCTCTTTACTTTATGCGGATGATGTTACACTTTTAAATAAATCTGGCGCAATTCTGCAAGATTTCCAGAGTAAATTGAATAACTGCTGTAATAAATTTGGTATGAAAAATCAGTAATAACAAGACAAACACAATGAAAATATCAAATGCATCGTGAATGGAGAACCTATAGAACAAGTAAAACATTTCAGCTACATAGGCATGATTTTTAGTGAAGATGGTAAATTAAATATGGAAATGGACAACAGAATCAACAAAGTTGGTATGGTAGAAAGTCAATGAATAAATTTATATGGAATAAGAGAAATTAGTCAAAACACTAAATTAGCTATATACAAGACAGCGTTCAAACCATTTTAACTTATGGATCTGAGAACTGGGTTAGAAATAAAACACTTGACCAAAGGCTAGAGACCAGATATGAGAGTCCTGAGAAAGATTATGGGTGTGAACAGATTGCATCAATGGCAATTTCACACTAAAACAAGGATATTAGGAAAGAAGTCGACATCATTAGCATTCAGGAATGTGTTAGCAGAGCTAATTGTAGCTAAATTCATTCTGTTCAAGTGACCACACTAGGTAGTGTGCTCACTTCAACAGAATGGGAGAACAAAACAATTGTTCTCTGTCAAGTTATAGATGAATTGATAGAGTAAAAAGTTCCCTAGAAGACAGAAATATAAAATCTGATAATGTTGGAGTCTTGACAGGTAACAGATTGATTTGGAGGAAAATTGTAGATAGGAAGTTAGTAATGATGTAAGTTTTTTATGTGGTACTATCATATCCTGTACACCCCCTTGAGGGTACATGTCAGGAATTTGATTATGATGATGATAAAAATTTGCATCCTCAATTGAAGTTTGTATAAAGCCTATTAGCAATAGTTTGTTTATGCATTATTCACAATTAGGAACCCAAATGGCATTTACCGCACTGAACATTATCATCTTGCATTAATGGATGGAATGTATAATGTTTTCAGAGGAATGTAACAAATCTAGCATCACAATAGAAACTTACACTCAAATACATTCTTTTTTAATTCTGTATAACTTGGGAATTTTTCAATAATTTATTAGAAATTTTATGTTAACTTCAAAGTAGTACAAAACTAATGTGTTTTTCTTAGTTAAAAAAAAAGCTGCATATTAAATATTTCTACTATATAAGTTCATATAATTTCACAGAGGAGATTTTAATAGAATCAGCAAACATTTCAATATGATGATGCACAGGGATTTAAAGCTTTTCCATAGTAAGATTCTTTTCACCATGATGAGGTCTTCTGGTCTTTTTCAACTGAAGATCATGTGCCTCATCTTTCTTACCATTACACTATGGAAGAGCTAATAATGGTAACCAGTTCAGAAATACTCATGAAATTACTTACAAAACCTACAAAATTACTTACATAAGGCAAGAAATAGACTATTTATGAGAAAGTAATTAGATCGAATTACTCATAGATTATTATAATTATTGTATGGACACCACCATGGAGTTCAAAGACTCATTGCAGGAAACCTTGCCAATACACAAATTCTATCATACCTCTCCTTGAACCCATTAACAGACAAAGCACTCAAATACTTGGCAACCCATTGCATTCATTCACAACTCTCCAAGCAACAAATCTAGTCCTCACACCGCTACTAACCACACCTTTATTCAACTTCCAGGGATGACCCCCCTGATCTGGCCCCTCTAGCCAAGTGCTTAAAACATTTTCCCTGCATCGATCCTATGAAACCCTTTAAGCAACTTAAATGTTTCTATCATATCCTCTCTTTTCTCCTATCAACCAACTTCAACAATCCACACACCCTCATCGGGAGCATTCCACAGGCCATTCACCATCTTGGTCACTTGAACTTGAATCTTCTCTGACACTTCCTCATCCCCGAGAAACCAGACCTCAGCAGAGTAATCCAGATGTGGATGTATCAAGGCCTTATGAAGAGGAATAACAACTTTCTTATCTCTACTTGTTAATGTGTTCCTCAATAACCAAGTAATCTTAATGGCTATCTTAGCAACCTTAGCAATATGTCCTCTAAACTTTAGCTCTGTGTCTGCTACCACCCCTAAATCTCTAGCTTCACCTATTTCCTGCAGTATAATTCCATCAGTGTGGTAAACAGATTGTAATATATTTATCCCAAAATGCATAACTTTACATTTCTCCACATTGAATTGACACCCATTATCTTTTGCACATAATGACAGCCTATTTAAATCGTCCTGAAAACACTCCACATCACCTTGATTAACCATTTACTTTACTAATTTTGCATCATCAGCAAACAACCTGAATATTTCCTTTCAGGCTATTTCCTATATCTTTTATATACAAATTAAACAACAGTGGTCAATGCAATGAACCTTGCAGCACACAACTAGTCACCTGTTTTTGCCATGATTCTGCCCATCCATATACCACTTTTTTGATATCTGTCCAGCAGTCATCTTCTTATCCACATAATCAGTGTCCTATTCATCCAAATTTGCTCTAATTTGTGTAACAGAGTTACATGTGATATTCTGTCAAATGCTTTTGCAAAATACAGCAAAATAATTATGTAACGATTTCCTTTATCCAATTCAGTTGTTACTCTATTATAAAAAGTTAGTAAATTACTAAGGCATGACTGATCCTTCACAAAGCCATGTTGACCCTCATGAGTATCATACACTTATCCACCTATTCTTGAATTCTCTTTTTGACCAATTTTTCCAGTACCTTTACCACCACAACCAACCTGCCGAAATACTGATTGGTCTATAATTTTCTATTGTAGTCTGGAAATCCTCCCTTTATGCAAGGGAATTATTTTGACTTCTTTCCACTCCCTTGGAACTATACCAGAACTAAAACTTTAAATGGTCACTCAGTAACTCAACTATTTTATATGCTTTTGTCTCCTCGTGACCATCATCACTCATTAAGGTTAATCTTCAATAGTCATTTTTCCTCTTACTTGTCACATAACGAAAGAACTCTTTGGGATTTCCTTTGGCCTGCTCAGATTCTTCTAATAATCTGATTTTGCCTTCCTTGCCATGCTGGTCACCTTTCTTGCCTGAGCCTTGTACTGTTCATGAGTTTGCTGGTCACTTTTCTCCTTATATCCTCTCCACAACATTTTCTTCTTCTTCTGCAGCTCATGTTTAATGATATTACTCATCCATCTAACTCCTACCGGATTAACCCTTTATCTTAGGTATACAGTTTAATATTGCTTCCTCTAGCCTTGTAGTTCTTGTAGTTCTATATATACCCCTTCTTGACAGAATATTCCAAGTTTTACAATCTCCCAACTCAAGACCACATAGTCACTTTTGCCAATTGGAGGCAAAGTGGCCATCTTGGTTATGGATAGCTCTTCTGTTCCTATAGCCAGGTCCAATACTCTCACATCCTGAGTCCCCTCAACACATTGCCTAAAGTAGTTATCTCTCAGTAGGTGTATGAATTGTATTTCCTTCCTGCCATGTGATCTTTCTTCCTTTCCAGTCTATGTCTCTAAAGTTAAAATCCCCCATAATAATCACGACATGTACTCTTTGTACTAATTTTCTGATGCATGTCTTTCAGATTATCAGTGGAACTCCCTTGCCTATAGCAACAACTAACTGTATATTTTGTATTACTGGCCTTGATTTCACACCAGACTGCTTCAAATGAGCAGCCACCCTCCCACCTATTCTTTTAGGCTGCAATTCATTCGTTATCATCGGCAGTACCCCCCTCCCCATCCTATCTTCTCTGTCTTCCCTGAAAATACTAAAACCTTCACATTCTATCCCTGTAACTACATCATCTGCTGTTAGCCAAGTGTCACTAATGCCTATAACATTTGGTAAGATTGCACTAACCAATGCCCCCCCCCCCTTGTTCCTGAGATTTCTGGTATCAGTATACAGAAACTACATCATCCAATTTAGGCCCTGACACACCTTTACTTCCTAAACTGATTACCCTATTCAATATTTTGGCTTCAGAAAATAGATTCCGCACTTGGTCATTCCTAATTGCTTAAGTTTTCCTGAATTTACACTTCGATATGCTTGGTGAACAAAGCTCTCCTTCTCTCTCTACACAAGTAACACAAAAACCACTTAGATATAGTCCATCAGCATTATACAAATCCTTCTTTTCATCAAACACAACAGATCTACAAATCCTACTGCATTCCCTCTGTTCAACACCCTTCTTCTCAGTTCTCCTCTATCACAGCATAGCAGGAGACTCACAATCTTCTCCTTCTTGTTATTCAGTTTTTGCCTCTTCTAAGAACTCCTTTATATCCTCTTTCATAGAATACTTCTCGCCTCTCAAATCATTTGTGCCAACCAAGAAAATCAGTTCATTCATCTCACCTTTTTACACCAATAAATGGAATTTTTTTTCATGCTTTCATTAAGTACTCCCCTGATTACTGAGTTTCTGTACATGTTTTTCTCATTTGCTCCCATGATCTTTATTATTACTTCAGACCACTTGCTTCTTTCTCTTCTAAGCCCTGTTAATCTCTTGCCGCTTCTGCAATTTTTCAATTATGCACTTTCCTGTGAAGTATAACATTCATGCATACTGTTTCTTTATGTCCATTTTGCTATACTCTATTTCCACAGCCTCATGTTCAGCATTAATTCCGACATTTTCCATCCTACTATCAAGAGTGTCCACTCTACTAACATTTGCCACATTCTTGTTGCCCAATAGGCCTCACTTTTGAAACATTTAATACACAGCCTCTCACCAGTTTCAATTTCCTTCCACATATCCTTAAATTTTTGTGACAAATACATTTCGCACACACTGCACTGCACAAATTCCCAAAAATGCAAATCACCTGACAAACATGATCTCTGCCGCTATTGTTCTACCACACATTGACGTCATACTGACAATATCATATTTAAAAAAAAAAAAAGGTTCACTTACAAACTAAGTAAGTCAGTCAATCACATGCCTGTTTAAAACCAAAACTACAATGTTAACATAATATTATTATTATTATTATTTCTGATACTTCCAAGGAGTCCGAAGACTCATCGCGGGAGGACACCTACAACTGTCTCAACCACTACACCGAACCTCTACTACGAATTATCTCCATCAATGCCATCTACCGCCCACCTCCACCACCATCATCACAACTAGCATTTTTTGTCTGTAAATTGCATGTGTTCTGAAAGGCCGATTTGTCTGTATGCAGGATGAAAAACCAGAGTTTCCGGGAGAAAAAACCCTGCTACCATATTATCAACTAAAATATGAAAAAGTTACATTTTTTCAGGAGTGCTAACAACTACTCTACAAACATAATGCACCACCTAATGGCATAATCAACAATACAAAATGATGGTACAACATAATGGAATTTCATGCAGCCAGCTGGGATATCTCCCAGCTGAACAAAATCCCAAACACAGCAGACAACATTGGCATCATCATCATAATAGGCAACAACAGCAAAAGAAGTGGCAGAACCAGAGAAATATCACAGAAACATAATTGGTATAGTTCGCCCACCGATTAGAGATCCTTCGACACTTCTGCGCATGTCAGAAAAAGGAGAATCCATTCCAATAATAGGGTAATCAGTCCGTATTGTGGGACGAGTTGTTTACTATTACAGGTCGGAAAATTAACTTCTCTTTTATGATTATTGTAGTTAACTATGTTACTTGTATAACAGTTGGAAAATTTTACCCATAAAGCACGTGATTTTGCATGTTGGCAACTAATTTGTATGTCCTTCATTTCTTTCTCCCCTTCAGCAAGAATCGACTATTCTTGGCAAGACGCCGAGCAGAGACCTACAAACGGTGGGCGAACTATATTGCAAAACGAAAAAGGCAAAAACAGGTTAGATTCTCCAAATAATCATTACAAGATGCTATATTAAGGTGAGAATCAAAGAAAGGAAAGAGTAGCTATAGTATTCAACACTGCATGTGAGGATAGGCTTCTTGAATGGCAGGCAATACCAAGCAGAGTGATGCAGACAAACATGGAAATGGTGAATTGCACAATGACACTTATTTGTGCCTATCCCACAGAAGGTTCTACCAAGAAAAAAGTGTGGGAATTTTTTGAGGCATTAGAGAAGGCAGGTGATACAAACAAATATTTAGTCCTCGTTGGAGATCTTAACAGCAGAGTATGAAATAAAGACCAAGCACACAGCAATGTTTTGGCAAAATTTGACGAAAAGACTAAAACTAATAACAATGGTAAATACCTCCTGAATTTCTGTACAGGATGTTGGCTAGTCATTGCAAATATCATGCTCAAAATAAGGATAGCCATAAAATTCACATGGAAAGAATACACCAGAAATAAGCCTCAAATGACTGTATTATTGTTGATAGTGATATCTTCATGCTGATGAAGATATCACACAAGAGTATGCAGGGGATTTGAAATAAAAAGTGACCACCGTTTAATTTTGAGCAGGAATGAAAGTGAATATCTTACTGAAAGAAAAAATTAATAAGAGTTCTAAAGAGAATCAAAGTGGAACACTTTCAAGAAATGAAATGCAGTCTCAGATATATAAATATTATTGGAAAAAAAAAAGAGAATCTGAAAACTATAATCAAAACTTGGATATTCGGTAGCAATACTTGGAAAGAAGTCAATGGACACCACCATGGCCATATAACAAGTCACATGTTTGTAGATGATATAAATTGGAACAACATGATGTCCCAAGTAAGTGGAACTGTGTTCGGTGAAATGGCTGTATGAAGGTAACTGATGGAGTTTGAAAGAGGCGTTATGATAGGAAGCCATATTGCAGGCCTATCTGTCTGCCAAACTGGACCATCCTAGATCAACAATCAGTGATACCATACTGAGATGGAAGCACAGGGAGTCAAGTGAAGTGCTATTCACAGTGGATAACCCACCATGCTCACTGAATGTGACAGTGTACTATTAAAGATAATATGCAAAAACCACCATTCATTGGGTGACATGTTGAATGCAGAGTTCCAGGCATTGACTGGAACACGAATCTGCACAAAAATCATTCGAACCAAGGCTCACAACATGGGTTTCCATGGTAGGACTACAATATCCAAACCCACATCACCCAAACTGACATGCAGTGTCATCTGCATTGGTGCAAAGAGTGTGTGCAGTGGGATGTGGAAGCTTGGAAAGCTGTGTTATGGAATAACGCTACACCCTCTACTGAGCAGATGGAGCACATTCTGGATAATGTTCAGATACTTCTTGGAGTTCAAGGTTCGTGGCACCAAAAACAGAGGTCTGAGGCCAAACCAGGACTATATCATCGTCACACTGCCACCTCTGAATTTCATATTTGGCAGAGAGAGACGTTCACTGGGCATTTGCCACACCCATCCATCTGCTCAGTAGAGGGTGTGGCATTATTCATCACTCCATAACAAGCTTTCCAAGCATCCACTGTACACACTCTTTGCACCAATGCAGATGATACTGCATGTCAGTTTTTGTGACATTTCTAAGGAACTGACCACTGTCTGTTTTAGCAAGTCAATATGCCATCATAAGGCTGATGCTGTAACTGCATGGTTTGTGGACATGAACATCACCACACGATTTGTCTCCACAGAGCTCTGATCTGAAGCCTACTAATCTGATCTGAATATCTGTGGGATGAGCTGGAGTGTCAGGTGAGGTCAAGGGACATCTGCACCATAACAATTCAGGACCTGATTTGGTCCGAAATTCCCAACGATCGCTATCATATGTTTGCGGAAAGTATGCCCCCATAGGATTGCTGCAGCAAAAGGAGGTTCTACATCTAATTAAGGTGGGTGGGTTCCATGGCTGTTTGTTCCTTACACTATTGGTCTGTTGACTTCTTTCCAAGCAGTGTACTCTTAAATGAATGTAGTATAAGTATACAGGATTTCTTAACTAACCTGAATAAATGATCGAACAAATTTGGCATGAAATTCAGCCATACTATGCAAGCAGGTCAGAACAATGAAATCCTAAGGAACAAACAAAACATTTAAACTATTTAAGCATAATTGTTAGCAAAGATATAAAATTAAATATGGAAATAGACAACAGAATTACCAAACTAGTATGGGAGAGAACCAATTGAATAAATTTATATGGAATAAAAAAGAAATCAGTGAAAACACAAACGGTATACTAGACTGTTCAAACCAATTTTAATTTATGGACTGAGAACTGTTTTAGATGTAAAATACTTGATTAAAGACTAGAGAATACAGATATAGGCATTCTGAGAAAATTAGGAGAAGATTGGAGAGATTTTTTCCTCTCATAACAAGTGTTATGAGAGAAAAAAAAAAAAAAAAAAAGCAGGTGTTTGATACTGTGATTGTCAGGAAAAAGACACAGAGGAAGACTAAGATATAGGTGGATTGATGCAATCAAAAGTGCCTTAGTAGAAAAATATAAGATCTGACAAATTGGAGAACTGGCAGGTCACAGACTAATTTGGAGGAAAATTGTTGATTTAAAGTTAGTAATAATGTAAAATTTTCATGTGATACAATCATAGTATTCCATATAGACCTTCAAAGCACATATCAGGAATTTGGTGATAATGAGCTTAAGGGCTGTAAAGGTCAGAAATAGTGTCTTGAAAAGAGATAAGTACACCCTGTTTTTTGGAGCCTGAAGAGGCTATGGCTGTAGTAGGAAAAGCAAGTGTGTAAGTAAGCCAAAGAAGAGATTCATGTCTGGAAATTTTTGTTGGAGTTCAAGTTTTTGTCTGGATATTTCAGTATTTTGTATTATCAAAGGAAGTAAGAAAGCAAAACTAAAGAGTGAAGATAGGAACCCCCCACCCCCGGCATTCAAAATAGATTATCAGTTTCATGGTTATGGAATATCATTGTGCACTATAAGAATTGTCAAGTGAAGAAAAGATATGGTGAGTACTGTCATTAGCAAAGCTAGATATAGGACTTATGGTTAATCATTAATGTATAGGATGAAGAATGAGAATAAAAGTGCAAGATCATGGGACACTCTAGGATTTGTAGATAAATCTGAGAACAGGAAGTCATCTATGATGTATAGTGAATGACCTGAGATCAGACGACACTGAACTGCAAAGGGTAGAATGCAGATCACAAACTGATCTGCATCTATCCTTTGCAACTTGATAAGCAGGCCACTGCACCAGACCTAATCAAATGTCCTGGAAATGTCAAGAGTGACTGCATAAGCTTCATTAACCTTTCTATGGGTTAATGAACCATCACCCACCTGTGTCTACAGGTGGGTGATGGTATAGTTGCAGTGGTAAGATAGGATTCTAACTTAAAGGCATTCTGTTCCCAGTGTACATGAACATAGAGGCATTCAAGTTACAACACAACTTACTTCTTCTCTTTTATTCCATCTACTTGTTCTTTGGAAAAACCCTCCCATGAAGGTTTCCCCACTTACAACTTTTCAAGTAAAATATTAATAAACTTCTTTCAGAACCATCACCTTCAACACCCTCTCCCTTTAGTACATACATACATAGATCATAGCAAAAACATGATGTTAAAAAAGAGAATCATGATGTCATTATATATTAACAGGATTGAAGAATTTAAAATATTTTAAGTTAAAAACTTTGAAGGAAAACATAGATCTAATCCAAGGAGTTGGAAAATTAAAATAAAAAATAAAATAAATAAAAGTTAAAAGTCTTAATATGTTATAATAAGAAAGAAAACATATATATCATTATAAATTCAGATCTAAGTTCGTAACCCAGGTCACAGCTTCTGGAGCCGCTTGTAAAAAGTCACATTCTGGAGATGATTGTCTGTTCCATTCATAGAGAATATTTCCACACAGGCCGTGGTTTGTCCGAATCCTATCGAGTACTGTCCAGGTTTTGCTAGGTAGATCCG
Source organism: Typopeltis vanoorti (assembly GCF_054136105.1). Taxonomy (NCBI): domain Eukaryota; kingdom Metazoa; phylum Arthropoda; class Arachnida; order Uropygi; family Thelyphonidae; genus Typopeltis; species Typopeltis vanoorti. The sequence continues at coordinate 44,024,628 of NC_143553.1, forward strand.
ATCCTGTAATAATTTGATGACCTTTAAAGATGTTATGCAAAAGTTCTTTCGTATTTTCCTTCCATGTTTCCTCTCACTTTGATAAAGGATTAAAATTATTTAATCCACTAGTTCTTTTGCTGCTTGTAGTGATGGATGGCGAGATTTCAATCTATTGACATTAAGAGTTGGGAGATCCTGATGAATAGGTAGGTTTGGATTACCAGCAATTGTTTGAAATTCATGGACTAAAGAATTCAATCTACATAGTTCTGTAGGGATAATGCCTGCTAAAAGAGGTAACCAATATGTTGGAGTTGATCTAACAGAGCCTGTAATTAATCTTAAGGTATTATTCAATTGAGAATCGATAAATCCTTGCGTGAGGGCTATTTAGCCACACAGGAGTACAATATTCAGCACTTGAGAATACCAAAGCAGGAGCTGTTGTCTGAAGAGTAGAGGCTCTTGAATCCCAGAGTCTTTGTAGAATATTATTGTGTGTCCTTAGTTTGTATGCAAAGTTTGAAAAATGTTGCCTGAAAGTGAGAGGACTCCCAAGTACTTAAGAAATTTATTATATGGCAGTATAGTGTTGTTCAATTCAATTTTAAGTTCCACATTTGCAAAGTTGTTATTTAGATGAAAACAAGATATTACTGTTTTGCTCCTATTTAAACAGTCTCCATCTATTAAAATATTCATCCGGTATAGTTAACTATAGTATAGTTAAAGAATGACTGGAAGTTAAGTCAGCTTTTAGAATTTCTTCTGTACAACTTGTGCATTTATGCTGTATAGTTATTGCTATATCGTTGGCATAACAAAATTTTCTTCATGTAGTGATGGGAAGATCAGATATATACAGATTGAATAATAAGGGAGATAAAACAGATCCCTATGGTAATCCATTATTTAACTTCCTTTCACTGCTAGTTATATTACCTATAGCCACCCTAAATCTTCTATCTCTTAGCATATTGTTAATAATATGGACTTGTTTTACATGGGATAATTTTATATAATTTATATAGAAGGCCTTGTCTCCAGATGGTGTCGAAGGCTGCTGATGTTTAGTAACTCACATAGAAGCTGGTTTTCAAAAAGGTTTAAAAACATCAGCAGCATTTATTGATTTGCCAGCAGCCTTCGACACCATCTGGAGACAAGGCCTTCTATATAAATTATATAAAATTATCCCATGTAAAACAAGTCCATATTATTAACAATATGCTAAGAGATAGAAGATTTTGAGTGGCTATAGGTAATATAACTAGCAGTGAAAGGAAGTTAAATAATGGATTACCACAGGGATCTGTTTTATCTCCCTATCTGATCTTCATGTCACTACATCAAGGAAATTTTGTTATGCCAACGATATAGCAATAACTATACAGCATAAATGCACAAGTTGTTACAGAAGAAATTCTAAAAGCTGACTTAACTTCCAGTCATTCTTTAACTATACTATAGGTAACTATACTAGATGAATATTTTAATAGATGGAGACTGTTTAAATAGGAGCAAAACAGTAATATCTTGTTTTCATCTAAATAACAACTTTGCAAATGTGGAACTAAAAATTGAATTGAACAACACTATACTTCCATATAATAAATTCCCTAAGTACTTGGGAGTCCTCTCACTTTCAGGCAACATTTTTCAAACTTTGCATACAAACTAAGGACACAAAATAATATTCTGCAGAGACTCTGGGATTCAAGACTCTACTCTTCAGACAACAGCTCCTGCTTTGGTATTCTCAAGTTCTCTTGGTATTCTCAAGAGAACTTGGTCACAACATCCACGATTTGGTCTGAAGCTAGCTTGTTCTATTGGGATATATTTAAAAATAGTGGAGCTTATTCTATTATAAATAAGGCTTTTAAAGAGTTTATAACAACAACTGAGGAGAGTAATAAGTCGGTAACTTTACGGTTTATGATTAGGCTTACCAGGCTTTAAAATCGGAAGTATTTTGGCTTTTTTAAAAATAGTGGGAAGTTTACCAGTTGTAAGAATGTCAGTACAGAACTTAGTTAACCATTATCTTGCATTTCTTCCCAGATTAATCAAAAATTCTGGATGAATGTTATCAAAACCAGGGGCCTTACCAGGCTTTAATTCTTTTAAGGCTGCTTCAACTTCTTGCTGCATAAAAGGGCGTGAAAAAATTTGAAGTTATAGGCGAAGACTTGCTAAATTCTTTTAATTTTCTCTTAATATATCTTGTATGCTTTTTATTGACTGGGGTAAGTGATGTATTAACAATATGTATAGCTAGTTGATCTGGGGTGATTCTTGGTTGTTCTTTAATCAATGGGGCACTACCACCTAGTTTCCTAAGAAGGTTCCAAGCTTTACAACTGAAATGAGTAAAGTCTATGCCTTCAACTGTATTTACCCATTTTTTCCTTCGGGATATATTCAAGTTTTCTAGAGGTTCGTCTGCTGTTTTTGGATTGTTGTTTATCTGATATTCATTATAAAGTAATTCACATTCTTCGCTTCAACTATGTATATAGTTATGTCTAATACCTCTAGGAATACTTTTCTTGGCAGCAAGCAAGCAGGACTACACCTATAAATCGATGAATCTCCCTTTAGTACTGATGTGCTATAGGTTCTCTTACCTCTGGAGTTTGGGTTTGACATAAAAAAACAGTAAGTTGTCACCAGTGTGCAATGCTGAGGCATGGCACACCAGTGACAACTTGCTGTTTTTTATGTCAGAGGCTATGCTTCAGCATGCCAAATTTATCACAGAATGGTAATTCCAAAAACCATTCACTGGTGGGCATAACCTGAACAATCAACCATTAAAATCTCTTCCTGAAAAGAACACTGCAATTGTTATCATTTTTGCACTGAGTGTTCTAGGTAAGATTTATGCAAACATAATTGAGAAAAGAATAAGAGAAACTGTGGAAGGGACATTTTATGAAAAACGAGGATAATATTTTCACTTTAAACAAGTAGTTCAGAAATCATGGAAATATAACAATGATTTGTGCTTGAGATTTGTAGATCTGTAAAAGGTATATGATAAAGTGCCAAGAGAAAAGCTGCTTAATACACTACAATAATGTGGTGTAAATGGGATATTATATTGAGAAATACATAATCTGTATTTGAATTAGAATTGAAGGAAGTACAGGAATATGGTCTGATGTTAAATCAGGTGCAAGACAAGAATGGACATTACTGCCACTCTTACCCATCATCTATATGGATCACATTAGCACCAAGCCTGATATCAACACTGGAGATATTCAACTTTACTTTTATGTAGATTATGTTTTAGTCTTTATAAATCCAATATAAGCCTGCAAGATAGACAGGAATACTCAAAATATCAACTGCATTCTGAATTTAGAACCTATAGAACAAATAAAACATTCCAGCTATTTAGGCACAATTTTTAGTGAAGATGACATATTAAATTGAAATAGACAGCAGAATTAGCAAAACTGGTATGGCAGAAGTAAACTGAATAAATTTATATTGAATGAGAGAGAAATTTACAGACAAAAATTTCAATTTACAAAAACAAAAGAAACAAAAAACACCAAAAAAAAAAAAAATACTAGTGGTGATGGTGGGCAGTAGATGGCACTGTGTGTAGATGATGATGCTAATGACATTCTGTGTATCTGTATTAAGTGGTGGTGACTGAGAGTTCTAGAGTGCTCTCCCTTGATGAGTCCTTGGACGTGTCATATAATAATAATTTGTCAAAACACTGAATTAGCTGTATACAAGATAGTGTTCTAACCAATTTTAACTTATGATCTGAGAGCTGAGATTGAAATATAATACTTGATCAAAAGAGACAGGAGACCACAGATATAAGAATTCTGAGAAAGATTAGATTAGAACTATATTAAAAATGAGGATATACCAGTTTCTTTTTTTGCCATCCTGGCAAAAAAAAAAAAGAAACCAGAAATGGATCAAAATCTAGGTGGATTGATACAGTAGGAATACCTTAGATGACAAAAATATAACAACTGATAATTTTGGAGTCCTGACAGGTAAGATGATTTGGAGGAAAATTATTGACAAGAAGTTAAAAATTATGTAAACTTCTTGTGTAAGACTATCTTAGTTTATACACAAAATTTTACAGCAAGTTCCTTGCACATTTCTGTGCTATATATATATATTCATTGCATCTGGTAGGATTAAGATACTAACCTTATCAGGCTGGGAAAATGAACCAGCACTGCATGGTCCCCTAGGATCCCAGAGTTTTACAGTTTGATCCCAGCCTCCTGAAATAACAACATTTACCTCGGGACAAAATTCTACACATCTGACTGGAGCATCATGACTGCCTACAACGTTTTCTAGAAAATAAATTGATAAACAATAAGATTTATATTTTCATAAAATTATACACACACACACACACACTCGGGTCTCTTTTTATGCGTATCTTTTTTATGCAGTGCATATTTCATGCAAATTTGGGGTTTCCCTGTTGTACATAATGAATAGCGTGTTGCAGCACATTCTTGCATAAAGTGAGTACTGTGTAAGCAGAGAGCATCCACGAAGTTTAATTTTGCATGTGAGTAAGTGTTTGTCTTTTCATTATTGTAAGCTCAATTTTGCTAATTTTTATTTTAAAGATTTAATTTGGCCCAATGGAGAAAAATAAGCACCAAAGAAAAGCAATTTCTTTGGAAATGAAAATTGCAATTTTAGATCATTTAGCAAAAGGAGAGGGATCTAGGCGATTGGTAAACATTTTAATTTAGGCAAATCTACTATAAGAGCAATTAAAAAGAATGAAGTCGAAATAAGAAAATTTGTCATTTGTGGCACAAAACCAAGTGCCAAATTATCACCATATTCAAAAGATGCTTTATTAGAAAAAATGGAACGAGCACTCATAGTTTGAATTGAAGAATTAACTCAAAGAAGAATTCCTACAAGTGGTTATTTAATTAAACAAAAAGCTCTTAATTTTTATGAACAGTTGAAGCAATTGAAGCCATCTACTTCCGCCTCCCGGGCTGATAAAGAATTTTCGGCTAGCAAAGGATGGCTAACTGAGTTTTTAAAAAGGAATGCACTTCATAACATGAAGATTACAGGCGAGGTTGCAGCAGCAGATGAAGAAGTAGCCAAAAATTTTCAAGAGAAGTTAGCCAAAATTATTGAGGATAGTGGATATTGTCCTGATCAAGTGTTTAACGCTGATGAAACAGGATTATTTTTGAAGAAAATGCCTAGTCGAACTTACATCGCAAAGTTTGAGAAAAAAGCAAGTGGGCTTAAAGCAAGCAAAGATCGAGTAACATTGTTACTTTGTAACAATGCATCAGGGGATCGAATGTTGAAACCTCTCCTAGTAAATCGATCTCTAAGACCACGTGCTCTAAAAGGCAAAGATCTAAAACAGCTGCCAGTACATTGGCTGGCTAATAATAAATACAGTAATAACAATTACTGTATTTACTGAATGGTTCAATAATTGCTTTGTACCAGAAGTGGAAACATATATGAAGCAAAAAGCTCTCGATTTTAAAGTTTTATTAACTGATGACAATGCACCAAGTCATCCGCATTCAGAACATCCAAATGTGCAGGTAGTGTTTTTTCCACCCAATACAACAAGCATTATTCAGCCATTAGATCAAGGCATAATTGCTACTTTTAAAAATTACGTTAAGCACACTTTTCAATTTATATTAGATAAACTAGAAAACGAATCATTAAGAGTAACTGACGTTTGGAAAAAATTTTCTATTTTGGATTGTTTAAATCAAGTTGCATCTGCTACCACTGAAATAAGACCACAAGCTTGGCCTGGATGTGTTGAAAACAGTGCAACCATTCAAACATCTACATTATCAGCTGAAATCATTACTTTGGCACATGAAATTGGTGGAGAAGGTTTTAATACATTTAGCCAGAATGATGTAGATGAATTGATTGTGGATAATGCCTTAAGTAACGATATTATTGGATATCGATTAACTTTAGATATCATCGAAGATCCAGAAAACGATAGTGAAGCAGAAGAAAAACCTCTCTCCATCACTGCAAATATAATTCGAGAAGGTAAACTGTGCAATAAATTGGAAAATCATTTTTTTGTTAATGACACAAATTCTGAATGAGGCTTTAAATTCCGACGTGAGCTGAAGAACTGTATGTCTGGATATCGCGAGCTGTATAAAAAATTAGTAAAATCATCATCGCAATTGTAATCACTGATTACATTCTCATAAGAAAACAATCAGTACAGAATGAGGGTGAAACTAATTCTGTTTGTGAAGAACCATTGCCTTTACCATACAGATCTGATGCACTGACTATCTCTTCTGGTGATGCAAGTGATTTTGCACCAGTTCGCAAACATTGCCGAATATTGTCTAAGAGCGACGATAATTCTGATGAAAAAATGTAAAAAAAATTGTTACTTTTCAATAAAATTAAATGAATAAAGCTTTAAAACAAACTTAAACATTCTTATTTTCCTGAATTTTTATAAACTTTTTTATGCAATTTTAGGTTTATTTTAATCCACTGCTTCGGTTTTATGCCGTTTTAGAAAATTATGGAACGTATCCCTAATTTTTCAATGTAAGTTAGGTCTTTTTTGTGCAATTTTTTATGAGGTTTTCTGTGCAACATATCTACAGCATAAAAATAGACCCGACTATATATATATATATTTTCTGTGGAACATATCTACAGCATAAAAATAGACCCGACTATATACAGGGTGTTCGGGATAAATTTGACATATTTATAATTAATTATATTTTTCCGTAAGTTACATGTATTAACACACACTTCTCTTCATTTAAAAGTTTGGACCCTTCTTCATTCATATACAAGATGTCAGAAAGGATGGATAGCTGGAACCCACCTGAATCATGGAAGAGAATAACTTGCATCATGATGATTCGTGCCCGCCATCAAAATAAGGATATTACGACTGCTGCCCAATGCTCCCTGAATACAGTAAAAACAATCAGGCATGAACTAGATACTTGCAATGGTGACTACGAGGATGTAGCAAGAAGAAAGATCCCTAGCAGACGATCTGATTGCGTTCGTACAGCAGAATTCCTCGCAAATCTGCAGGAATTGGTGTTGTTCAACACCAATTCTTCAACAGGTGTTGAAGAACCCTGGCATTGGAATTCGGGCTTTGTTCGTGGAGTTGCTAACTGTAGTCAAGCCCTGGATAACAAGGGTAGCCAATGGTAGGCCGTATGTATGGCAGCAGGATTCGGCCCCTTGCCACACCTCTGGGAAAAGTCAAAAATGGTTGTCTGAAAATTTCTACGACTTCACCAGTCCAAATGTTTGGCCTCCAAACTCCCCAGACCTTAACCCCATGGATTATTTTGTATGGGGCACAGTTGAAAAAGACACCAATCGCACTTCCAGTAATACAAAAGCCCAGTTAATGGATAAAATTAAAACAGTTTTTGCGGCCCTTCCCAGGGAGACTGTAGATTCAGCTTGTTCGAGGTTCCGAAGCAGAATTGAAGCTGTGATCGATGCTAATGGTGGTTATTTTGAGTAAATCTTGTTGATAGTATTGTAATTAACTCTGCCTGTAATGTTTTTTTGTCAATTCATTAAATTTAATAGATACAAAGAAGATTTTCTTTTTCCTTACGAAACTGTCAAATTTATCCTGAACACCCTGTGTGTATATATATATATATATATATATATATATATATATATATATATATATATTACCTCATATATCATCATCATCATCATTATCAAATTCCTGCCATGTACCCTCAAGGGGTGTACAGGATATGATAGTACTACATGAAAAAATTACATCATTACTAACTTCCTATCTACAATTTTCCTCCAAATCAGTCTGTTACTTGTCAAGACTCCAACATTATCAGATCTTATATTTCTATCGTCTAAGGCACTTTGTACCGTATCAATCCACCTATATCTTGGTCTTCCACTGGGTCGTTTTCCTGCCAACCTGGCAGAGAACACTTGTTTTGCTAATCTTTTCTCTCCCATTCTATTTAAGTGACCATACCACCTGAGATCAGCTCTGCTAACACATTCCTGGATGCTGACAATACCAAGTTCTTTCCTAATATCCTCATTTTTAATATGATATTGCCATTAATGCCACCTGTTCATGCCTCTAACCTTTCTCAGGACTCTCATATCTGCAGTCTCTAGTCTTTGGTCAAGTGTTTTACTTCTGACCCAGCTCTCAGATTCATAAGTTAAAACTGGTTTGAACACTGTCTTGTATACAGCTAATTTAGTGTTCCGACTAATTTCTCTCTTATTCCATATGAATTTATTCAATTGACTTCCCACCATACCAGCTTTGCTGATTCTGTTGTCTATTTCTATATTTAATTTACCATCTTCAGTGAAAATCGTGTCTAAGTAGCTGAAATGTTTTACTTGTTCCACAGGTTCTCCATTAAGAACACAGTTGACATTTTCAATGATTCTGCCTATTTTCATTGTCTTTGTCTTTTTATTGCTGACCTTCATACCATATCTATTACAACAGTTATTCAATTTAGTCAGAGAATCTTGCAGATTTGTAGCGGATTTATTTAGAAGTATAACATCATCCGCATAAAGCAAAGAGCTGACACGAACATCTCCAATTTTGATATCATGTTTAATACCACTTTCCTTCATAATGTGATCCATATAGATAATGAATAACAGAGGGGATAATGTACATCCTTGTCTCACACCAGATTTAACATTAAACCATCTTCCTGTACTTCCTTCGATTCTAACTGCTGACTTTCAACTCAAATAAAGACTAAGTATTGCTTGATATAATGCCCCATTGACACCATATAACCTGCAGCATATTGAATAGCTTCTCTCTTGTCATATGCCTTTTCCAAATCGACAAAACTTAAATACAGATCTTTGTTATATTCTCATGCTTTCTCGACTATTTGTCGTAAAGTGAAGATCTGATCCTAACAGCCTCTATTTGGCCTGAATCCAGCTTGTTCTTCACCCAGCTTTTCTACCACAATTCTTCTCAACCGTTTCTCAAGTATACTTACATAGATCTTGCCAGGAACACTCAGTAGGGAAATACCTCTGTAATTCTCACATTCAGTTTTATTTCCCTTTTTATATATGGGTACTATGAGAGCTCTATGCCAATCATCGGGAATTCGTCCCTCTGTCCAGGCTTTCTGAACTATGCAGTGCAGCCACTGTAAGACTTTTATACCACCATAATTCAGCATTTCTGGTCGAATATCATCTACTCCTGCTGCCTTTCCACATTTCAAGCCTTTGATGGCTTTTTCTACTTCAAGTATGGATATGTATTCCTGACTGCATGCCTGGTCAGTGTTTTTTACCACTGTGCTATCATCACTGCTTGTTTCATTTAGCAGTTTTTAAAAGTAATTACTCCATACTTCAAGGATATCCTTTTCTTCCGTTTTCATGTCACCTTTATCATCTCTAACTCCTTTTATTACAGCACTCTTTCCTCCATTCCTAAGCTTCTTCAACAACCTCCAGAATATTTTGCCACCTTCTTGATATTTATTTTCTATATTCTTGCCAAAGTCCTCCCATGAATTTTGTTTAGCTAGTTTTACACAGTGTTTAGCATTCTTGCATTTGTCTCTATATTCTCTAAGAGCACAAGCTGACTTATTTGACAGGAACTTTTGATATGCTTTCTTCTTTTCGTTCACTGCCTCTTTAACTTCCTGTGTCCACCAGGGAGTTCTGATTTTTTTATCCTTGCAGACAACCTCACCACATGCCTCTCTGGCAGAATCAATCAATGTTTTCTTCAGAAAGATTAAAAAATTTAATGACTAGAAGCTGAGATAGCAAAATAGAAAAAATAATATTTATAAATATAGAGTATTTTTCTATCTCTCGGCTTCTAGCCATCAGATATTTTAAACATATCATATAGTCAAGTAAATTCATTGCATCAAATACACACACTCGTAAATAACGTGTAAATAAAGGGCTATAAACAACTTTTCCCTTAGAGGAAATCAAATTTTGAGATAAAATATAAAGATAAAAAATTAAAAGTTAGGTAAAATGAAAATTTTAATGTATATATTTACCATAGTTCAACATTTATGTTAAAAAAAGGCAATTTCAAAGGTCTTTGTTCTCTGTAGTCAAAACTGGTATGATGGATTCTCACAATGCCAATTTTGCTATTATTCAATTCTCTAATTAAAAAACTTAAAACATTTTATTTGTTTTATAGGTTTGCCAATGAAAATGCAGGTGCTTTCCCATGTTTCATAGTCTGTATTTTTTACTTGTTAGTTTTTATACCAGATATTTGTAGCAGATTTATTTTGAAGTATAATATCATCTGGTTAATGTAAAGGGCTTTAATATTTCCAATTCTCATGTCTGGTTTAATGCCACTTTTTTGTCATAACACAATCCCTATAAATGATGAATAATGAAAGCATCATGCATTCTTGCCTATCAACTGATTTTACATTAAACCATCTTCCAACTATATTCTTCAATTTCTAACTGCTAACTTACAATCAAAGCTATTCACTGCTTTGTATAATGTTCCATTCACACTACAATTGGACTTCTGCAAACACTGTTATAATGAATTAATTTAAGTGTGATAAACTACCAAGTCCTTGCGAAAGTTCACTAGTAACAATACTATGCTAAAAGAAATTTGCTACAGTTACACTGACTCCTATGAGCAGTGAAGCACCGAAAGTATATTCGCACGTTTCAAACAACTTTTTTCTTTGATATCTTGCAACGCTTATACCAGAGATACAAAACTTAAATAGAGCCTTATTGCGTGTTTTTAATTTTTTTGAATATGCTTTAAAAAGAAGGTTCTTCACAACCTGTGTTTGGCTTGAACCTTCTTTCCTAACATGTCCTCAAGAATATTTCTCCTCCTCTTCTTCTCTAGCATGTTTGCATAAATCATATTTGGACTACCCAGCAAGCTGATTCCTCTGCAAAAGGATAATTATATGTAATTATCCTTCTTATTATCATTTTTACAGATGGGTACTATAAGAGCAGTTCTTTAAATCATTTGAAATTCATCCTTCTAATCACCTATTCTGAATTATATGGTGTGGCTACTGTAAAATTTTTATTATCTAATACACGGACATCTCCACAGAGTCTGAAGATTCATAATGAAAAGCCCATAATAACCACAATGCTTATCACACCTCTCCTTACATTTTTTTTTTTATCAAAAGAGAACTTGATACTGCCTCTGACATCCTATTCTGTTCATTCACTACTCTCCACATGCACATACACACACACAAAAAAAGTCCTTATGTCCTTACTAGTCACACTGTTATATAACCTCCAGGAGTGGCCCCTTGTTCTCTCCTGTCCAGTCATATATAGAAAATTTTCTTTATCATGTATTACACAAAATGCTTTTAGTAAATTATATTTTTATCATGTACCATACTTCCCCGCTTCATAAGATAAACTTCATAACCTATAGAGCTTCAGTTTAGGAGCACTCCACAGACCAATCAGCATTTGGGTGACTTGCGTCAAAATCTTCGCTTCTTCCACACTACCAAGAAACCCAGAGAACCAAATCTGTACATAACAGATTTACTTTTTTTCATATACTTCATATTTACTTCCATATGCTTGGGATTTTTGTCTAAAAATTCCCAAGCACATGGAAGGCACACACATTCTAACCACTTAACCTTTCTCCCTACGTTGATTATAAATAGGTCCATAGGTAATCCAGGATCCTAAATCTAATATATACATCAAATAACAATTGTCTTTTATGTTTATTAAATAACTTAAGGAATTTACAACATATAAAGGAAATAAATTAAATTAAACTTTAATCTCTATTTCCAATATTTCGGCAACGTCACGTTGCCATCTTCACAGGAACTTAAAATACAGACACGTGCACGCAAGCACTACATACAGTAAATGAGGACGAAGCAGGAAGTTATTGTTTCTCCTAAAAGTCCTGATGGTGTCCCCTAGCGGGCTATGTAAGTATTCTTAGTCATTAGGCTGAAGGTCTTCTGATGTAAGTCTCCCAAATTTGGGGTAGTCTCGTGCAACCAAATTTGTTGAGGTTTGGAATGTTTTTTAGAGCTGCTGATGATTCCATGAATAATCTTTCGTACTTTAACTTGCTGTGGTGTATTATTTTAGTTTTGTTCCAACGAATTCTATGGCATGGTCTGCAAGCCCAGAGTGGCTGTACTGGTGAAACCGGATGTGGTCTTTGTGTTCTGAAATCCTGATATTCGCTGTCCTGCCTGTTTGGCCAAAGTAGGACAATTTATCATTCTGCAAGGGACCTGGTATACACCAGGTAGGTCTAGGGGAAGTGGTTGGTCTTTGATAGAGTGGATAAGGGATGCCAACTTTTTATATGGTATATAACAAGAAGTTAGGTCGTATTTTTTGAGGATATTGGTTATTTTCTCAGAGATGCCCGGGATGTAGGGGATGGTGATAGATTTAGTGTAATGTTTATTGTGAAGGGGGGGTTACTGGTTTTAGTATTTTTTGGATTTTACGGCATTGTCATCTGAGCAGATTAATTTTGCTCTGTTATATAGTTTTTTTTTTTATCCCATGGTATTATTACACCAGATCATAGAGGTCAAGTTCATGTATTTTATACAGCACCTTTTCTGGATTGTTATAGAGTTCACATTTGGAAATATCCATACAGTTTAGCAAATGCATTGGTGATGCTTCCTCAATGTTACAGATTTTGCAGGTGGGGATACCATTGCTAAACTTGATTGGTCTTGTGTGGCCGGTCTTGAGCGAGAGATCATGGTAGTGGCACTGCAATTAAACTTGGAGTTGTTGGTAGCACCTGGATTTTCTGCTGAGTACCAGTGGTGAGTCATGTCCTGAAGAACTGTTCTTTTTATGTTTTCTTTTTGGGTGGTTTTAAAAAGATTGAAATCTGTGGTATCACTTGATGTTGCAGCCATTTTTGCTACTTCATCTGCTTTCGTTTCCCTTTAATCCCACATGGGATGGGATCCATTAGAAGATTATTTCGGAATTCTTATGTAGTTTGTTTATGTTTTTTGCTATGTCTCTAAGTATTTCTTGATGGCTAGTGTAGCAGTTCTTAATAGCTTGAAGGGCTGCTAAGGAATCTGTGAAAAATATAAACTCCTTCGGGTTCTGTTTGTCCAAATATTGCAGTGCTGTATTAATGGCTATTAATTCTGCATGGTATGGGTTGCATCCAATGCTGTTAGTTGTTTTTAGTTCTATATTATGAGAGCCATAGATGAGTACGCCACTCCCAGAATTGCCATCTGTGTAGATCTTTATTGAGTCAGGTCCATATTCCATTATTTTTGAAAGGGCTAATGATCTCAAGATTTCAGGTTTTTCTAGGCTATTTTTCTTATGTTTCCCTATTTCAGAGTTGATAACTATATTTTTCCTGTCTTGATTTGGAGGAAATGCTGGGTAGTCGGCTATTTTATTTGGACAATCCAAGGGAATTTTATTTCCTATGATTTATTAATTTTTTATAGTGTTTTAATTATAAAATATATAAAAGCTGTTATAGTGTTTTAATAACCCCATATTGTTGTGAAGGGGGGGGGGGGAATTGCTGGTGAATGTATCTGCCTGGATGGGTGGGTTTCCTATAAACAGAGAAAACCAAAGATCCATCAGGCGGCTGGCGAGTGATTAGAGTGTCTAGGAAGGGGAGGGAATTGTTTTCCTCTTTTTCCAAGGTGAACTGGACCCTGGGGTGTTGGTTGTTTAAGTGTATTAGGAAGGAGTAGAGTGTATCTGAGTCATGTGGCCAAATAGCAAACACATCATCCACGTACCGAAGCCAAATAGTGGGTTTTTGTGGGGCAGAGTTTAAGGCTTTCTCTTCAAAGGTCTCCATAAAGAAGTTGGCCAAAGGTGGGGAAAGTGGTGAACCCATGGATGTCCCCTCTATCTGTTTGTAGAATTTTCATAGCCAGAGTTCATTATGAACTAAAATAGGGCTGAGATATCGGGCAGAAATTTGGCTTGGATGAGCTCTAGAGTTTCCTAGCGGGACATTTGTGAATAGGGAGGAGACATCAAAACTGGACAGAAAGCTCTCCATATTTATAACCGCACTAGCTTCGCCCTACTACAAGAACAAATTACCATGATGCGTGTTCTCGTTGCTGATGAAAACAAAACCTTACGGGCGCTAGAAGAAGAGCTTTCAGATACACTCGGCCATGACCTTTGGACGATTCTTTATGACATCTCATGCGCTTCGGCAACAAAAGAATTAAAAAAAAATACATAGTTGGCACATGAAAAAATATGATAACTTGATAAAGAATTCTACTTCCGTACCACAACAACCACTCAACACGGTAGTCAACCTCTCTTCCATAGTTTTGAAGCCTGAAGCACTCACTGCACTTTCACATGGCCACAATTTCGCCCTACCTCCTAAAAGAATACCTGCCGAGGAAATAATGATCCAAATAGAATGTGGGATCCGCAACCTTCCTAACCACATTGGCAACAACGTCAGACTGGATATCTCAGCCCTATTTCAGTTCATAATGAACTCAGGCTATTTTGTTTGGCAAGGAAAATTCTACAAACAGATAGAGGGGACATCCATGGGTTCACCACTTTCCCCACCCTTGGCCAACTTCTTTATGGAGACCTTTGAAGAGAAAGCCTTAAACTCTGCCCCACAAAAACCCACTATTTGGCTTCGGTACATGGATGATGTGTTTGCTATTTGGCCACATGGCTCAGGAAGGAGTGGAGCCATGTGGCTCCACTCCTTCCTAACACACTTAAACAACTAACACCCCCAGGGTCCAGTTCACCTTGGAAAAAGAGGAAAACAACACCCTCCCCTTTCTAGACACTCCAATTCACTTGCCAGCTTGATGGATCTTTGGTTTTCTCTATTTATAGAAAACCCACCCATCCAGGCAGATACATTCACCAGCAATCCCCCCCCCCCCTTCACAACAATATGAAGTTATTAAAACGCTATATAACAGAGCAAAATTAATCTGCTCAGATGACGATGCCCTAACCACTGAACCACATCCTTAACACTTTCTTAGCCAATGGCTACAACCCCCAAAAAATACTAAAACCAGTAAACCACAACTCCCCTCTGCCCTTCATAATGAAGATTACACTAAATCTATCATCATCATCCCCCACATCCGGGACACCTCTGAGAAAATAACCAATATCCTCAAAAAATACGACCTAACTTCTTGTTATAGACCATATAAAAAGTTGGCATCCCTTATCCGCTCTATCAAAGACCGACCATACTTCCCCTAGACCTACCTGGTCCCCTGAAGCTGTAAATTGTCCTACTTTGGTCAAACAGGCAGGACAACGAATATCAGGATTTCAGAACACAAAGACCACATCTGGTTTCACCAGTACAGCCACTCTGGGCTTGCAGACCATGCCATAGAATTCGTTGGAAGAAAACTAAAATAATACACTGTAGCAAGTTCAGGTACGAAAGATTATTCATGGAATCATCAGCAGCTCTAAAAACCGTTCCAAACCTCAACAAATTTGGGTGCATGAGACTGACCAAATTTTGGAGACTAGCATCATGAGAACTTCAGTCCAATGGCGAAGACAACCCAATTAGCATGCTAGGGGGCACCATTAGGACTTTAGGAACAATATTAGTTTCTTGCCTTCTTCCTCATTTGCTTTTGTTAGTGCCCGTTCACATACCATATTTGTATGTTCCTGAAGATGGCAACATGACGTTGCCGAAATATTGAAGGTATTCATTAAAGTTTCCTTTAATTAATATCCATTTTATGCATTGTAATTTCCTTAAGTTAATTACCAGTTATGTATGACCAACGTATAAGCCTTGCTACAAGAAATACACAAAAATAAATGTTATTTAAGAGTAGTAGAACATTGTAATCACTGAAATTCATTAATAAGGAATTTTTAATAATAAAAATTTTCAAAATGTTTACTCCTTGATATATAAATAAAACAGAATATATATATATATATATATATATAAAAACAAAAATTACTTTTATTTTAATATAAAAAGAAATATTACATAAAGAAAATTTGGAGATATGCTTTTATCTATGTAACAATTAGGATAAATATAAATTTATTTTACATATTTATCCATCTTGCTTTAGCCGCCACAAAAGCCACAAAATTTTTAATAATATCTTTAATGTCTAATGAATCCATAATATTATTTTCAATTGATATAATTGTAAATCCGTTAGACGCTCTCCAGACATTGTTGACTGCAAATAATTTTTTTTATTAGTTTTTTCAGTTTTGAAAAACTTCTTTCCCCTGATGCTACCGATACTGGTAATGTTAATTAAATATGCATCACAATTGCAGTATTTGGAAAAATGTTGGTTAAATTTATTTTTGTATATATAATTTAAAACATCCTGAGGAGCCAACTCTTTTTTAATAAAACATAGCAAAGTTTTCAATTCCTCAAATAAAGTCATACCATCAATAGTGCAATTGGCGGAATCTTGATTGTTGCACAGTTTTAAGTGCAAATCTTTACAATGTTTCATTAAATCTTCATCGCTCCAATCTTTTAATTTGCTGATGTCTATTATAACTTTAAAGTCCTCGCTACATTGTTTTAAGAGTATGAATCTTTCCGTGACTAAAGTTATTGTCGTGTCTAAAATCGCGAACAAAAAATTTATTTTAAAATTTTGTTTAGATCATGCGTTGTCTCATCTGATGTTTCGTAACCAAACATTTTTTTTTTTTTTTTTGCAAATGTCTGGAAAAATAGGATCAATAATAAGATCGTTGTTCTACTTCTTTTGCAGTTCTAATAATATTTTCAAAATATTGGTCTGTTCAGCGAGTATTTAATTCTTGTATAACATAATCAAGATTTTCTGTAATTTTTCCTATATCAAATGTTGGATTCTACATTATTTTGCTTGCAACATTTACGAGACTTAAGATTTCGTACCAAACATGAACAGAGAAAATAAATTTAAACGAATAAATCTTTGAAATTAAGTTGTCTGCCTGAACTCTAGAATCGATATCTTTAATTTCATCTTCCGTAATATCAAAAAGAGCCAGGTAAATTTCCTTGATATTATTTTTAAGTAGCTTTATTGCTTCTACTCTACTTTCCACCTAGTAGCAGAAAGTGGTTTCAAATTTAAAACATGAATATGTTTTTTTAATATAGCCCAATGCTTCACAGATATTGAAGAAAATTATATAATTTCTGTATTATCCCCAAAAAAATTTACAGTTTCACAGGATATCTTAGCTGCATCATTAACTACCAAATTTAATGAATGAGCAGCACACAGAATAAAAAAAGCCCTTGAATTTATTTCAAGGATTTTTTCCTGCAGTCAATTATGTTTGCCTCGCATATTTGAACCGTTATCATAAGCTTGGCCACGTAAATCCAAAATGCTAATATTCAATAATTTTAAATAATTTTTTATAAATTGAAATAGTCCTTGCCCAGTGGTATCTTCTATAGATTGAAAACCCAAAAAAGGTTCATGAATTTCTGATATATTGGTATCCTTATTTTGATTAACAAATTTAATAACAGATAATTGTTCTGTGTGGCTTATATCCGGAGTAGTGTCAAGACTGAATGAATAATATTTCACCTCTTTAACCATTTCTAAAATGTTTTGTCTTATAGCTTCAGAAATTATACGGATGATTTCATTTTGTATTTTATCACCTAAATAATGAGCAATGTTCCTTTTTTTTTGTGATATTTGGATGCGATGCAAGTGTTCTGTCATGATCGAATCAAATTTAGCAAAAGTTTCCACTAACTTTAAATAATTGCCGTTATCATTTTCAAAAAGTTTTTGTGAAGAACCACTAAAAGCTATATACTGTCTTGATAAATATTGTATTATGTAGATTAACAGATTCTATAACAGATTGCCAATATTTTTTCACAGTTTCGTATAATCTTTGTTGTGTGCAATCAATAATGCATTTCTTAATCAAAGACATTTTAAGTTTGCTGTATTTTGAACAGTTTTTAATGTGCGTGGAACTTGTCTCGTGTATTTTTAGTATATGACTCAAATGTTGCCAATCATTACAACCGTATTCGCTAGTAAGTTGGGAATTTTGATTACCAAATATTTTACAATAATAACAGAAAACCAAATTTTGCGATTCTGAATAAACTAAATAACTTCGTAAAAGTTTTTCTCCATTTGCTAAAGTTCGATAATATTATGAATCGGGAAAACTTGTGGCCAGATTCAACTTTGGGAAATTCTTTATTAACTACTTGACGCCGGCAATGCTCAACTAAACAATCTCTAACTTTGGTAGTTATATGATTTGGCCAAGTACCTGGATTATTAACATTAAAATTTAAAGTAAAATTTGAAGTTTCGTGTTTCGCTGAATCAGAATCCAATATTTCTTCTGCTGCAACTTCCGTAGACAGTCCAGTTTCATTTTCACATGTAACATTTGTTTCTTCATAGTTATCTTGTGTCCTCTCTTTTTCTGTAGTAGTAGAGCTACACAGAGTGCTTGCTTCGTCAGAACTTTCTGTTTTTCATTTTTTATGTGGTCCTGAAGTTAAAAATTTATTCAGCAATCCAGCCAATTTATGTTGCAGTTGTACTCGTTGCAATTGTCTTTTCCTGTTTTTGTGCACCAGATAACTTCTTTGGCTTTTTTCACGACATATGGGGGTTAACACACTTGGTTAAACTTTAAATTAAGAAGAGGGTTGAAAGTTGTCCACCAAAACAATTATAATTAATGAAATTTTCCCTTAAACTTCTCTTTACCCTTAACCAACTATTATTTTTAAGGTGAATGGCTCAAGACTGACTATTTTTTTTTTTATTATTACAGAATTTGATTTTTCAGAGGCTTTGAATAATAAATATGCTTACATTTTAGGTATTTTTTGAAAATTAACATGTAGAGATATTAGCCACTGATTGATTTCTCAGTGATTTGTTTAATATTTTTTACATTCTGGTAATTGTTTAATAATTCAGAAATTTCTAGAATATTAAAATTATTTATTAAAGTAATTTGTATAATTGTATAACTGAGAGGAGACCTCCACATAGTCTTTAAAGGAATGAGGAGAACCGACCAGGGCTTCTGACCTAATGTCCAATCATCACCTTCTCGTGGTGCACCCTGTTGGGTATCTACTTGGATATTGAACGAACGAGGATAGGCTGGCAATTTGGGATTTAGCCGACCAAATTGTATTCTTATAGGTTAAACCAAAATAAAAAATGATGGTACAACATGACAAAATTTCATGCTGGCTGGGGCGTCGCCCGGTTAAACAAGACCACCCGTTGTTTTCGCCAGGGAACCAGGTCGAACAGCGAAAAGTCAGCTACTGGAACAAATCTGAAAACAAACCCCAAATCAACATCACCAGAGTTAAAGATCGGTGTAAGAAGTCTGAATGGCAAAGAAATGGAGCTAGCTGAGGAATTAGATAAGTAAGTACCAGATCGACATAATAGGGGTGACAAACGAAAAAGACCAAAACTGGCGAGATCTTTCTGAGCAATAAATACAAAATGTTATATTCAGGCAATGATAATCGAGGAAAAGAAGGAGTAGCCATAGTACTCAACACAAAATACGAGGCTAATCTTCTTGAATGGCACTCAGTCTCAAGTAGAGTAATGTGGGCAAATATGAGAATGGGGAACTGGACAATGAGACTTATTTGTGCCTATGGTCCCACAGAAGGTTCTACTAAGGTAGAAGTGGAGGAATTTTTTGAAGCTTTAGAAAAAGCAACTGACACAATGAAAAATGAAAAGTTGGTCCTTGTAGAGGATCTAAATAGCAGAGTAGGAAATGATTGTGAGACATACAAAAATATTTTGGGAAAATTTGGAGAAAAGAGCAAAGCTAATAATACTTGCAAATACCTGTTGGATTTCTGCTTCAGGACATGGACTGGTTATTACTAACACCATGTTCCAACATAAAAATGTGCACAATTTCACATGGAGAGAAGAGGCTAGGAATAAGAAAAGTCTCATTGACTATGTTATTGTTAATAGTGATGTTTTCTCCCTGGTGCAGGACACCAGAGTGTACAGAGGAATTGAAATTGGAAGTGATCACTATTTAGTCTTGAGCAGGATAAAATTGAATTTCATATTGAAAAGAATAACATGTAAGAAAGTTTTAAAGCGAATAAAAGTTGTTTATTATTTTAACGGTATAATAGAACACAGAAACTAAGTAAATAATTTATTAACTTGATGCTAATATTTCGCTGGTATTATAACCAGCATCTTCAGCGCACAAAAACACTGTTTGTCACAATACGCGAGACTAAAACAACATGGTGTACTTAAACAAAATTGTAGCAGCAACACAAAGACTAAAGTCCTGATTTTTGGTGCCCGTACACAGAAACCCGTATAAATCAGAGAGATTGTTTTTAGAGGCGACAGAAGCCCTAAAACACACTCCAAATCTCAACAAATATGGCTGTATTAACTTGCCGAAGATCTGGGAGACAGTCATATTAAGAAAAAACTAGCACTTTTCTAGGACTCTAGTAATATATGATAGTTTTTTTTTTTTTTTTTTTCAGATAGAGGGCGCCAAAATCAGGACTTTAGTCTTTGTGTTGCTGCTACAATTTTGTTTAAGTACACCATGTTGTTTCAGTCTCGAGTATTGTGACAAACAGTGTTTTTGTGCTCTGAAGATGCTGGTTATAATACCAGCGAAATATCAGCATCAAGTTAATAAATTAATTATTTACTTAGTTTCTGTGTTCTATTATACCGTTAAAATAATAAACAACATGTTCGACGAACACATAAGTCTGTCCACACGTTTAAAGCGAATAAAATTTGAGCAGCTCTCAGATGTGAACTGTAGACTAAAATACACAAAGATTATTGAAGAAAAAATGAAAGAGTTTGAGAACAGGAATCAAACCTTGGAGATTCAGTGGCAAACTCTGAAGAAAACATTGACTGATTCTGCCAGAGAGGAATGTGGTGAGTTTGTCTGCAAGGATAAAAAAATCAGAACGCCCTGGTGGACACAGGAAGTTAAAGAGGGAGTGAAGGAAAAGAAGAAAGCATATCAAAACTTCCTGTCAAATAAGTCAACTTGTGCTCTTAGAGAATACAGAGACAAATGCAAGAATGCTAAACACTGTGTAAAATTAGCTAAACAAAAGTCATGGGAGGACTTTGGCAAGAATATAGAAAATAAATATCAAGAAGGTGGCAAAATATTCTAGAGGTTGTTGAAGAAGCTTAGGAAAGAATGCTGTAAAAGGAGTTAGAGATGATAAAGGTGACATGAAAATGGGAGAAAAAGATATCCTTGAAGTATGGAGTAATTACTTTTAAAAAATGCTAAATGAAACAAGCAGTGATGACAGCACAGTGGTAAAAAACAGTGACCAGGCATGCAGTCAGGAATACATATAAATACTTGAAGTAGAAAAAGCTATCAAAAGCTTGAAATGTGGAAAGGCAGCAGGAGTAGATGATATTCAACCAGAAATGCTGAAGTATGGTGGTATAAGAGTCTTACAGCGGCTGCACTGCATAGTTCCGAAATCCTGGACAGAGGGACGAATTCCCGATGATTGGAGTAGAGCTCTCATAGTACCCATATATAAAAAGGGAAATAAAACTGAATGTGAGAATTATAGAGGTATTTCCCTACTGAGTATTCCTGGCAAGATCTATGCAAGTATACTTGAGAAATGGTTGAGAAGAATTGTGGAAGAAAAGCTTGGTGAAGAACAAGCTGGATTCAGGCCAAATAGAGGCTGTCAGAATCAGATCTTCACTCTACGACAAATAGTCGAGAAAGCATGGGAATATAACAAAGATCTGTATTTAAGTTTTGTCGATTTGGAAAAGGCATATGACAAGAGAGAAGCTATTCAATATGCTGCAGGTTATATGGTGTCAATGGGGCATTATATCAAGCAATACTTAGTCTTTATTTGAGTTGAAAGTCAGCAGTTAGAATCGAAGGAAGTACAGGAAGATGGTTTAATGTTAAATCTGGTGTGAGACAAGGATGTACATTATCCCCTCTGTTATTCATTATCTATATGGATCACATTATGAAGGAAAGTGGTATTAAACATGATATCAAAATTGGAGATGTTCGTGTCAGCTCTTTGCTTTATGCGGATGATGTTATACTTCTAAATAAATCCGCTACAAATCTGCAAGATTCTCTGACTAAATTGAATAACTGTTGTAATAGATATGGTATGAAGGTCAGCAATAAAAAGACAAAGACAATGAAAATAGGCAGAATCATTGAAAATGTCAACTGTGTTGTTAATGGAGAACCTGTGGAACAAGTAAAACATTTCAGCTACTTAGACACGATTTTCACTGAAGATGGTAAATTAAATATAGAAATAGACAACAGAATCAGCAAAGCTGGTATGGTGGGAAGTCAATTGAATAAATTCATATGGAATAAGAGAGAAATTAGTCTGAACACTAAATTAGCTGTATACAAGACAGTGTTCAAACCAGTTTTAAATTATGGATCTGAGAGCTGGGTCAGAAGTAAAACACTTGACCAAAGACTAGAGACCGCAAATATGAGAAAGATTATAGGCGTGAACAGATGGCATCAATGGCAATATCATATTAAAAACTAGGATATTAGGAAAAAACTTGACATTGTCGCATCCAGGAATGCGTTAGCAGAGCTAATCTCAGGTGGTATGGTCACTTAAACAGAATGGGCCAATTGCAGTATGTGTAAACAAACTTAGATCATCTAAAGAGTTTTATAGCTCATAAATAACCTATGTTTATTAATTTAATTCGATCCGCGTCAGCCTGACGTGCCGATAGTCTACCCCGCATATATACAGGATTTTTAGCTATGGTCTCTCAACTGATTAATATGTTTATAATTTATAAACTATTATCTTTAAAATTTTATTTGTCTATCAAAAATCCAAAAATAAGTACACAAAAATCAAAGTCACTTAAACACAGAATACACAATACACTCAATATGTTTCACATTCAAAATTGAAATGACGCCGAAAAAAATGTAAGAAGTGCACATTTGGATAGACGCTATTTCGTCTATCCAAATTCGAAGTGGAATTTAAGAAAATGAACATCATAATATACACCTACGTTTCAGACTAAATATTTGGATAGATCAGTGTTTCTGAAACTTCAGATATCCGTGTACCCCTTCTTTAATTTTCATTATTACCAAGTACCTTTTCAAAATAATAATACATACATCTTCAAGGCCCACTCTTCCTAATTGGATTGTGGGGGCAACAGCTGCAAGAGGAACTTCCAATGGTCATGATCCTCTGCCACCAAGCTCAGGTGTTCTTGTGGGATTCCCAAACGTGTCCACCCAAGGTTTTGGATATAATCTATCCAGCGAGTCCTTGGCCTTCCACCCTCTGGCTTGGCAAAGAAGGCCTCTTGTGGCATTCTGACCAGGTGCCCGTACCAGCGTAACTGTGATCTCTCAACACGGAGAAGCAGCAGTTCAGTATTGAGGGTTTCCCGAATTGCCGAGCTTCTCACTCTGTCGAGTTTTGTCAGCCCCGCAACCCCTCGAATGAACCTCATTTTAGCCGCTTGAATTCGTGTCTGCATTCTTTCGGTCATTACCCTTAGGTGAGGATGGGGACATAGACTGTATTGAAGACAGCCAGCTTTGCCTTCTGGCTTAACTCCCGCTTCAGTGCTACCGAACGGCCAAGCTCCCGCAATACTGAGCTTGCTAAGCCAATTCGAGTATCTAGGTCTACGTCCCATTTTCCATCATTCGTGAATATGGACCCAAGGTATTTAAACTTCTCCACCTGTCTCATTGGGACTCCACTTACATTTAGAGTGCACTGGGATGGTTGTCTTGAGACCACAAATGTTTCAGTTTTGGCTACACTGATCTTCATTCTGACATCTGCACAAACAGCTACAAACATATCCAGGGTTCGCTGGAGGTCATCTGTGGAAGAGCTAAGCAGAACTAGGTCATCTGCAAAAAGCAGACTTCCAATGCTACGTTTTCCAATTCTGACACACTCACTGCCTCGGCTGTGCCTATCAATACAGTCCATAAATATTATGAAAAGGAGGGGTGACAGAACACACCCATGGCAGAGGCCAACGGAGACTGTGAAAGGTTCAGACTTTGTGTTGTTTACCCTGACACAAAACTCTGGGCATTCATACAGGGACTTGATGGCAGCTAATAGTTGACCATCCACTCCATACTCATGTACTACTTGCCAAAGCTTATCCCGAGGAACCCGGTCATATGCCTTCTCCAAGTCCACAAAACATGTGTAGACATTCTTGGCATATTCCCAAGATATCTCAAAGACTTGCCTTAAAGTGAAGATTTGGTCAGTTGTGCTTCTACCAGGACGAAAGCACTTTTTATTAATAATAATAATAAATAAAAATATATTTCATTGTAAATGTCTGTTTTATTTTTATTTAGATGTACATTTAAACAAAAACAAAAAAGATTTATTTTTAATAGAACAAAATTTATAAAGATACTATACATTTTTACTTAATATAAATAATTTATCATCAATGAGACCAGTGAAATTCCTATTTCTATATCTGCTATATTGCTCTTTTATGTGCGTTTTATAAATCCGGTCTTTAACCAATGATCCATACTTAAGAATTTGAAAGCCTAAAAAAATTACTGTATTTACTCAACTATAACTTGCACTTTTTTTCCAAAATTAAAGCTAAAAAATCGTGGTGCGAGATATATGTGGAAACTAAAGTTTTCAGGGGAAAAAAAAACTGAAAATGGGTATAACATACCAATCAAAGTTATCTACCCAAATACAGTCATCTTCTTTCCCATTATATCAAGCAAAAATTACCAGTAATTTAAGACTTGAGATACGTAATGAACAATCCTTGACAAATTACTAATGAGAAGTGAAAGATGTGCGCAATTGTAGGCCAGTAGAGAAAAACTATTAAGAAGTTCATATGATTGGTGCGGTATTAACAAAAGATAGCGCAACCCAAACAAAACAAGCTGACAATTGAATTGAAATGCTAATTCTCTTAAACCGATTTCCATTATATCTGAAATGCATCACTATATATATTTTAGTTTTAACAAGTTCATGACAGGGGTAGTGTCAAGCAAAACTATATGTTGCACCTGCAACATGTGGTTTGCTCTAGTCTATACAGCAGTTTCTGTTGGAGGGGAGATGTGATTATTAGTTAGTGTTTATATATTCCATATATAAACACTATATAGTTGTCTCTAATTGCACTATTTGTTGAGAAATATATTACAGTCTGCAAATGTCTGTGAATCTTATGCTGTTGTGGAGGGCGTATTGTTTACTGCAGGGAGTAAAATGTGAACGTCAAGGGCAATAGTGATTCGCAATTTGAGTAGGAGAATTGATGCATAATATAATTTAATATATAGACTATAAAAGTTTATGAAATTCACATCATATGATACTTTATGGGTTGTTTCCTTAAGTATCTAATAAGTGGGTTCTAAAATGTTTAGTTTTAGTATGTATGACTAATTTTTTTATTAATAAAATATAATAAGCACATATTTAACTGTCAATGGGAACTGGCACCTTTTTTATTTGCTAAACTAAATGCTGTATTTTTCTAAAATATCATGTTGCCATAATACGGCTGAACGAGCACTCTTATTAAGCAGCGCCGTGAGGCAGGCTGCCTCTATGCTACACCCTGTCGACAGTACTGGGCAAAGCACAGCGTAAGAATGAATTCACGGTCTGTCTTAAACTAACAATTTCCACTAAAAATATAATAAACAATCGAGAATATTTATACAATTTTCGCTGAGTCGATGCTTACTCTGGGAAATAAAATCTGTGGTAATATTGATAACGTTTCACTTCAAACAAATTATAAAAAACTGGTGATGTATTAAGTTAAAAATGTTGTTAGATTATTAAGAATTCATAATAATTTGACTGATTTAAAATTTTCATTTTTATTGCATTAACTATAATTTGCAATTGTGATATTTATATAGTACGATATAATTCAAGAATAAGAAAATTTATATATATATATATATATATTTATTATTTCGCACGGTGAAATGGCATCCCTATCTTCAAGCGCCCTTGTGCGGCGTACAATCTGCACAACTGCAAGGCTCGGCCCTGACTCCAGATGACGACCTTAATATGAAGGTCGAAATGTCGGGAAATTAAAATCATTATTTATAACACGGTTGTAGAGTCCATAATTTGTGTAAAATGAAAAACTGTCGAACTTTGATTATTTTTTAAAAGTGCTGAACATGCTTTACTCTAAAATGTGATATTCATTTTTATCCTACTCCAAACTAAATATTAATCACTTTTTATTTCAAGGTCTTCTATGTTCTTGTATCAGTCCTGAATCACCTCCACAATAATTCTTGGTAATGAAGATATTTCAGAACAGAAGAGTACCCTTGCCTTAGTTGGTTTAATGCCTCACATTAAACCAACTTTCTAAGCATCCTTCAATTTGAATAGCTGCTTTAACTTAAGTACAGTTTATTTATTGCTCTGTATAGTATCCCATTTACACACTATTATAAAGTTTGATTTCTTTAAGCATCTTGTCATGTGCCTTTATCAGATCTATAAAACTTAAATACAGATTATTATACTCCCATGGATGCTCAACTTTCTGTTAAACAAAAACTTGTTTCTGGCAATTTGGTCAGAATCTAGTTTGTTCTTCCAAGTTTCTTAACCTCTTCTCAAGTATACTTGTATAAACCTTAACACTCAGTAGGAAGATTTCTAATTTTCACATTCAGTTTTATTTCCCATATAACAGATGGTACTATGATGGCTTCAAACCAGGCCTTCTGAATTATACATGCAGCCACTATAAACTTTTATATCTCTGTATGTGAGAATTTCATCAAATATCATCTACTCAAGTTACCTTTCAACATTTCGGGTTTAAGCATCCCCCTTTCCCTTTAAAATCGCAAGTATTTATACATATACCTGATTTGAACTCTTTTAAATATTTAAGAATCTTCCAAAGCAATTACTTCCACCATTCAGAATATCTTCAGTTTTTATGTCATCTATTCTTTCTGGTTCCTTTTACAACATTTTTTTTCTTCTATTTCTTAATCTTGATGGGGAGGGGATGCTGAAAGAGCGTATCTTCAGTTTTATGTCATCAGTATCATTTCTAGTTTCTTTTACATTTTTTTTCTTCCATTTTTAAGCTATTTCAGCACCCCCCTACAGATTATCTTCAGTTTTATGTCACCATTTATCATTTCAAGTTTCTTTTACAATACTTTTTTTTTTTGTTTTCATCCTTTTCTAAGCTCTTTCAATAGCTTCAGAACATTTTGCTACTTTTGTGATATCTGACTTATATTCTTCCCAAAATCTTCAAATAACTTTTGTTTAGTTGCTTTTACACATTACTTACTTTCACATATTTTTATCCATATACTGTAAGGGAACATCCTGACTTACCTGCCAAGAACTTTCAATATGATTTCTTTTATAAATTATTGAATCCACTAAAGTTCTAATATTTCTGCCCTTTCAGACAAGTTCACCACATGCTCCAGCTGAATCCACCCCTCCCTTTAGATGTTGTAACCTGCAAGATTCAGTTCTTGTTTAAAAACTCATTACTTCTCCAATAATTTCACTCCTGAAAACTACTTAATGCTTTCTTTTTAAAACTTTTGTACACATTTTTCTTTTCAATGTTATAGTCAATTCCAGTATTTTCCAACCTCTGTATATTCTTATACCCTGAAATACCTGACGATATCACTACCAACAATAATATATTCAATAAGACTTCTTACTTTTAATGAATTTATTAATATCTTTATTAATAAATTCTATTATTAATAAGTCTATTATTAACATTTCTATATGTTTGCTGTTGATTTCTACCCTGCTGTTCCTTTAACATCGACAGCCTCCTCAAATGAGTAAAAAAATTCTTCTTTTTCTTCCCTGCTAGAACCACAGTCTTCCTGTCCAATTTTCCATTTTGAAATCAAATCCTACATTACTATACCCAAAACTGGCTAATATTCAAGAATTTATCTTCATGTTCAACACTGAATACTACAGTTTCCCTTTCCCTCATCATTATTGTCAGAATAACAAATCGTAGTTATATATAAGTATTTCACCAGTTTTACACTTTTTACACTGGTAACACTAATTATGTCTACATGGTATTTTTTGTAATTCTTATGCTAGTGAAGTCTCTTTACCACTAATATTTCTTATACTTAAGGTACCTATGTTCAATTTTCTTGAGTTTGTGAACTGTGAGGCCTTGTTTAAAAGTTAGCTTTTGTTTGACACAACACCCAGCATGAAATTTCATCATACTGTACCATCATATTTAATTAGGCCCAAGCCAATATAAAATACAGTTTGGATGGCTAAGTTTCAAACTGCTTGCATATCTTTCTTCATTCAGTATCCAGGTGGATGTCTGAATATGACATCCAGGTGGATGTCATATTCAGACATCCATAATTTATCATCAGTAATTTATGATCAATGACTGTTTATAGCTAAATAAACTGATATGTTATAAACCTAAATTATGTTACACCAGGGTAGTTAATTCTATTTACATGATCTGCTCGGCTACATGGCTAGTTGATACATAAAGTGGCATAAAAATAAATTACATGAACAACTTACATGAAACTAAATTTTATTTAGTATCTTCAGTATGACTTTCAAATTAAACAAGCAGAATAGATAACCAGAAGACTCAATGAAAACAACTGAATTACGCTACACTACAGAACAATGTGGAGAACTTGAGACCATTTCTGTTTAGATTTGGATAGTGAAGCAAAGTTTCACAGCTTTCTTTGTATAAAAGCTCCATGAGATAATTGCTTTTGTGAAAGAAAAGCATCATTTTCCTAAGGATGTAATGCTTGGTGGGGGTGGAATATTCTGCTAGTCTAGACTGTTCCAGATCGTGGAATTTAGTGCAATCAATATGTTCACAATGATGAACAACTGCCAATCTACCTGTACAGCCAAAGTATGATAACCCACACTGATATGGTATTTGATAAACTCCAAGGCAGACTAAAGGCAAAAGTTTATCCTTTGCAGAGCTCAAAAAGCAGAAATATTTTTAGTTGGGTGAAGGAATGCATGAAGCCAAAATGGATCTGCAATTTGGTTATTCCTTCAGAAACACCATAAGATAAAGAATGATAGCATGATGAACCACTTCTTGGGAAGAAGGTGACAAGGAAATTCTCTGCATTGTTAATGTTGACCTAAGACTCTCATGTTAGAGGCTTAATGGAGTGCAACAGCACTGAGAAAGGATTAAAAATAAGATTTAATTCTTCCAATATCGCATCTCAGTCA
The DNA here is from genome assembly GCF_054136105.1 of Typopeltis vanoorti. NCBI lineage: Eukaryota > Metazoa > Arthropoda > Arachnida > Uropygi > Thelyphonidae > Typopeltis > Typopeltis vanoorti. Next base: position 44,054,062 of record NC_143553.1, read on the forward strand.
CCAAGGCATCATCAGGGAGTACAATGAGACTTGTAACACAACCCAAAAGCAACTTCTCTTCTCTCACAGAACACCCTTCCTCAAGCTACTTTCAATTTTGCATCCTCTGGCACTTCACAGATGACAAATGGGATGACCTCTGGAACTTTTACTCCTCCTTTCCATGGTCTGACTATTGCTTCAGTTCATCCAACCTGCTCTGAATGAGTAACAGAAATTATCCTTACTGGCATGAAGGCCATCATCCCATTTACCCAGAATCCTCATTCACTTTCTAAGCCCTGGTTCAAAAGAAAGTGTATCAGAGCAGTTAAAGAAAAAACTCCGCTTACTGCAGGTGGCTTGCATCAGGAATTCTGGCAATATTAATATACCTTGCCTATAAAGCACAAAACAAATGAGAACAGTCATCAGCAGAAAACTTGCCTCCCTAGCTAAGGCTGTTGGATGCAACTTCTATTCATCTGCATGTCCACCTCTCTTTCTCTCTCATCCTGATCATACCACTGTTACTTCACTCAAAGATAAAGCTGACCTCCTAGCATTGCTCTTTTCCTCAAACCCCTGAATCTGAGCACTGTATGCCTCTTTAGTTTTTCAACAAAAAGACATCAGAAAATTATTTAAATAACAGACACTAAAAAGTCTCCTGGTCCTGGTGACATCTCTCCATTTGTTTTCTCAAACATAGTGTTCCAGAGCTAACACCTGTCCTATAGTGTCACCTGTAACACCTGTCCTCTTCAATCTGTTATACATAGCCAGTACTTATCTTAATAGGTGGAAGCAATCACATATCTCCAGCCTGTTCCAAAAAAGGGAGACAAAAGTCTGACAAACTACTAACCAACTGCCATCACATCAGTCCTCTCCAAAATAATGGAGAAAGTCATCAATAGACACCTTCTCCACTCCCTAGAGGCCTACCAATTAATCAGCAATTGCCAGTATGAATTACACCATTCAAGATCTGAAGCCGACTTCTTAGCTTACATCACCCACAACTGGACATGTGCAATGGAAAAGTTTGAAGGAACTTGTGGTGTTGCTCAACATTTCTAGAGCTTTTGATTTGTGTCTGGCATCAAGACCTGCTATTTATTTATTCGTATGGCATGAATATCAAAACATGCAGTACAATACACTTTAATAACATAAAATTAAAAGTCAAAAGTCATTTTAAAAACCAATAAAATTAAAAGGTTACATCCATATTGGTCAGATAGCTCATAGCTTCGGGTGTAGCACTTAAAAAGTCCAATTTGTCTCCTGAATATGCTCTGAGATAACACTGGGTCACAATATGGTTCACAGTTTGTCTCTGAGCTTCACAATCACAATGCAGGGATGGTTGTTTACCCCATTTAAAAAGCATATCCGCACATACACCATGACCACTTTGTATTCTATTAAGCTGAGTCCAGGATTTTCGTTTGAGGTGTGAGCAAGCATCAAAACTTTCTTGTAATTCATTGAGAGAAAATTTTGTGATGTCATCTGTATGGCTCTCCCACTGTTCTTGCCACTTTTGCTTCAAGTCAAAGTTAGAATGTAGTGGTAGTAGTTGGGCTAATTGTAGTGGTGGATGTCTTGATCTCAATCGTGGTACACTCAAGTCTGGGAGATCTAAATGTATTGGCAGGGCTGTGTTCTCCAAGATTTTCTTATACTCATGTAAGAGCCTTAGTCCTGCGCAGATTCGGTGGAACAATGTTACTAAGAGCTGGAAGCCAGTGTGTGGGCGTTGATTTAATTGTGCCAGAAATCAGTCCCATTGCATTATTTAGTTGGCTATCAACAAGTTTAACATGTGTGCTATTTAGCCACACTGGTGAGCAATATTCAGCAACAGAGAAAACTAGACCAAGAGCAGTAATCCGCAGATTATCGGCTGTTGCTCCCCAAGTCGTGCCTATTAGTTTTTGTATTATGTTGTTAGCAGAAACGTTTGTTAGGTGTTGCTTGTAAGAGAGCGTGCGGTCTAGGGTAATGCCCAAGGACTTCGGAAACTTATTGTGTCGTAGTAAACATCCTTCAAAGAAGATATGTAAAGTGACATCTGCCATGTGATTATTAAGGTGAAAGCTTGATACTTCTGCTTTGTCTGGATTGAGCTGGAGCCTCCATTTTTTATAATATTCACTAGTTTTCAGATCTTTTGTAAGTACGTCTTCAGCCTGACTCATGTTTTTGTGTCGAATGGCAATTACAGTGTCATCAGCATAGCAGAACTTGCGTGAGATGGTAGCAGGCAAGTCATATGTGTATAGGTTATAAAGTAAGGGTACCAATACTGACCCTTGTGGAAGACCATTATTAAGTTTTCGTTGTCGGGACATTTTATTTCCTAATATAACTTGAAAGAAACGTTCAGTGAGCATGGAGGAAATTAAGTGTGCAGTCCATTTACATAGGACAATGCTAAGAAATTTGTATATAAGACCTTCATGCCATACTGTATCATAGGCTGCTGTTAGGTCCAAGAAGACAGCTGATGTTTTTTCTTGCTTCTGAAATCCAGCTTCTATGTATGATGTTAAAGTGAGCACTTGATCACAGCAACCACGTTTTTCTCTAAAACCAGCTTGCTCAATCAGGACATGCTGCATAATTGGTGTGGACAATCTGTTGTACAGAAGGCACTCTAACATTTTATAGGTGCAACTCAATAAAGCAATAGGTCTGTAACTTTTTGCCTCCTGGGGTAGTTTTCCAGGTTTAAGAATAGCAACTATTTTTGACTTCTTAACTGGCTAGGTAGTCGGCCAGTCAATAATATATCAGAAAAGAATTCACAGAGCCATTTTATAGTATTTGGCCCGCTATTAATCAGAAATTCAGGATGGACACCGTCGAAGCCTGGGGCCTTGCCTGCTTTGATATCTTTTATGACGGCTTTTACTTCATCTATAGTGAAGATTGAGGCATATTGTGAGAAAGCAGGCATTTATTTTTAAAGCTCTAAGTTCTTTCTTAACTTTCTTGGTATGTTTACGGTCCCTAGGTGCTCTTGACATATTAACGATTTGATCAGCTATTTTCTCAGGGGAGATGATTGTGCTTTTCTTTTAGGTAGATTAGTTGTGGATAGTTGTTGGAGAAGATTCCAAGCATTTCTACTTGATCGTCTGAAGTCAAGGTTTTCAACCGTATCAATCCATTTTGTTTTTCGAGATGAGTTCAGGCTATGTAGTAATTCATCTGCTATTTCAGGATCTTCACTTTTCAGGAACTCTCTGTAGAGATGTTCACTCTCTTTATTCCATCCAGGGACATAATCTTTTCTGTAACCTCTAGGGATATATTTTTTCGCAGTTGATATGATTGCTCCTACAAATCTCTTGTACTCTGCAACTCTAGCAGGTATCCACCGAACACATTTATCCAATTCATTCGCAAAATTTCTCCAATTTGCTTTTTTAAAATTCCAACGCAGTCATGGAAAGTGTTAATTTTAAATCTTCTTTATATATATTCCCTCTTTCTTTATATATATATATATAGTATATTAACTATTTAGTCTACCGGCTGTGCCTTTGTTAATAATGATACTATATACTTATGAGGTGAATTATTATATAAATCTCTTTTACTAACAATTATTTTTATTTTGACTCCGAGTGTCCCTATATGTTATTGTATTGCACAAAAGTTCACTCCAATTGGTGCAATGACTCTAACTCTCTCTTTCAGAATCCAACTAATCATTGACTCAAAACCAAGTACAAAATAAACACATTTAATAAAACTAAAACAATATATATACACTTCTAGCAATAATACATAACTATAACTACAGATTATATGGATCCAAGGCCTTATTTAAAAATATAAACTTACTCTTAAGACTAAACACTTTTTCTTTCACAATCACAAAAAAATGTTCATAGTCTTTTTCTCTTTCTGTTAAGGCTCTTTTTCAGAAGTTATACAGCTTTGTACTTCATTTTCAGGATCCTTTTCATCAATCAATGTAACACATAAAATTCTTGACTAAATCTTGTTTCCTTTTAGTAGCAATACTCATCATATCAGGCATCCTTAATACCAATAAATCTTCTTAATCAATATATTTTCTAAACATTCACTTTCAGGCATCCTTAATACTTATAGAACTTCCTTATCAATATTTTCTCTAAGAAAAACATTCACTTTAGAATGTAAGCAACAAGTTCTTCTTTCATTCACAATACTAAATGACAGTCTTAACTTTTTCCACTTTAAAAAAACTTACAGTTTCAAGATTTCCTTTTATTCATTACTTATTCCTCCTTGAAACCTATTATTTCCACTATTCCTTTTTCGGAATACACTATAAAATTTCTTCCGACTGCCACACACAAAAAAATCAAGTTCCTTCCAACCTGAATATTTTTCGGCCAGTCTTCTAAAAACTTCCGAACGCTCTCTTGTTTACAACCGTTACTTGGATATGCAACGCCTTCCTTGTCAGCTGTCAATCACACATCAAATCCTCTCCGGGAGCATGCGCACTCCACAAAAGTCAGAAACTACGCACTGAAACAAAATGGCTGACTCGCTGTATCCATTAGCGCTAAGAGAAAGTCTTTCACAAAACACAAAATTCAACATTTTTAAACCACAACAAACTTTCTTATAAGTAACACAAATATTCAGTTTAGTAAGTACATCAATTTTTTTACTTCTTTACATGTTACTTCTAATAACATTTTCATAACGAGCACATCACAAGTGCAGACACTGCGTGTATGAAAACAAAACTAACAAGCATAATTAATACGTAAAAATATTCAGAATTTTTAATATGATTATTTTTACAAAAGGATCTTGCTATAGGTAGTATCATACCAATTTCCAGTAACACCGGTCGATGTTGACTGTGTGGAAAGTTAGAAAGTACATATCGTTTTGCTGGTAATGTTTGCCCTTCTGTGTTTATTGAAACAAAACATAAGTCTGGATTAGACTCTGTTTGCCATGCTGATGATCTAAAGGTGTTTCTATCTTTGGCATCAAATACAAGGTGTATATTATTTATTTCTGCCCATTGAACGAGGGTAGTCCCGCAGTCATTGTTATCACGGTACTTCCATTCTTCATGATGGCTATTAAAATCACCAATCCATACTGTTGGATGTTGATAAGTAGGTATCACATCTATAGACCATGATGTTAAAGGAAGTTTATAGACATTGACTATTGTTATGTTGTGAATTTTCACACTCGCAAGATGGGTATTGTTATCACATCTCGTTGTCAGGACCGAAGTTTCTATATCATCCTTGATATATGTTGCAATGCCATAATTCCGGTGGTATGTAGCACCAATCAGAGTGTAACCAGTTATTTTTCCTCTTCTATTAAGGTTCTTCGTTTTCAGCATGTGTTTCTTGAAGAAGCATCAATGTTATTTTCTTGTAGTATTTTGCTCTGTTAATTCCCTCGATATTCAGTTGACACATTTTAAGACCTGCTAAACAAACTGCCATCTCTTGGTCTACCTACCACTCTCTCTGTAATCGGTTGCCAGCTTCCTTTCTGATCATTCATTGCATGTCATGGTTGATGGCTCCCTCTCTTTTAGCTTCACCACCAATGCAGGAGTGCTTCAGAATGCTGTTCAATCATTTACCCTCTTTCTCATTTACATAAATGACTTACGCTCAATCACCACTAATCCTATCCACAGCTTTGTGTTGTAGATAGATAATATGCACAGATAGCCCAAGCTTCAAGATCATTTACAACTAGTGCCTTAAACATTAACCTATGTATCAGCTTTCAGTGGGGAGAGGTGGGGCAAGGACAATCTGGTCATATTCAATGCCACCAAAAACTGAATCTTGCCAATTCTCTCACAAAAGAAATCTCAGCTCACATTCCCTTACTCTCAGTAACAGAAATCACTATTTAATCACTAGATAAGATAAGATCTCTCTCTCTCTCTCTCAATAGCTTTCTCAGCACCCAAAAACATGAGCACCCTCTTTCACTCAAAATTTTACAACCAACTCTTAACTACATACAAATCCCAAATCTGCCCATTCTTAGAATACTGCTCACATGTTTGGGACAGAGCACTTAAAACTTCTCTAAATAAATTCTTAATGATGTCCAAAAGAGAGCAATTCAACCACTATCTCAGATGCAGTGTTTCAGCTCCATGTTTATTCTACAGGCACTTCAATGGTCAGTGACCTACTGAACTGGCAACCATCATTCCTCCACTTTCTGTTCCATCTGTTAATATAAGAGCAGCAGCTGCCCAGCCCCTCTTTTCTGTGCAACTTCAAACAAACCAAACCTTCTTTTCTTCTCTCTTTTATTCTGTCTACTTCTGTCCTCTGGAACAGTTTACTGCAAGGTGTATTTCCAAACTACAACCAACATCTCTTCACAAAAAAAGTCAATAAACTTCAGCCTGACTCCTACCTATAATCCAGACATGCCACTGATGTGCTTATAGGTCCTTCAACCTCTTATGTATGAGATCAATATATAAAATCACAAAACTAAGTGAAAGTGCTCTCTATGGTCACCTGTTGGCAGACTAAGTTATAAACTGGGATCTCAAAATATTAGTGTTCTTCATATTTTGGGAAGTTTTATGCAACTGTATTTATTCATATTAGGCTGATTTCTGAGAGAAGTTATAGATTCTAAAAACAGAATTCCTCTTCTAAATTTACTGCAATGGAGCATGGTCTGCAAGGAGTACAAAATGGGGAAAAGAAGTACTATGAACACCTAAAAGCAGGTAGCCTTCATCTTGAAAGTAATTTAGTTTGTCTGAAAACACAAATAAGAGATCAAAAAGTAGATACATGAGCACCCCAATGGTAGTAAACAATCAGAAATTAGGTAATCTGGAAATAAGCTGTGATTAATTTTAAAACTCTAAAATTGCAAAAATTCTGTAAATCCATTTTTTCATTTATAACATTTTCAAGGATAGGATTCAATCCATTCAACCTTTTTTTTTTTTTTTGCATAATAATTTATAACTTTTTGTTGAATAAACTGTAGTTTTTGCAGTTATTCTTGCATAATTTCTGAAAAACCAGGAACCAGAGTTCGATGGTTCAAGTCACTAGGTACTTTACCAGTGTTTAAAAACTATTTGATTATAAATGAAAATAAAAAAAAAGGTTAAATTTATTATTTCAAGCATATTTTATCAGTTCTATTGAGGCTGGCTATCTTCACTTGGAAATTTCCATTTTTTTCTTTTAACATTATACCATTTCAGAGCATATTTAGTTCCATTTTCTAAAAATTTATTAAAAAGGATAATTCTTACTGTTAATTTCCTTGTCTTGAACTAACCGTTATTGATTTTATATTTCATCCAATATTTACTGTTTCTTTTTTGTAAAAACTTAATTGCTTTATAAATATGGGTTGTGTTTTCTAATTTATTGATATAATTATTGATGAATTTTTTCTATAAAGTTTACTCGTCTTTCTCTTTTTTTGTCATTGCATTCTCATTCTATATCATCTTGTAATTTTCCTTGGGAAAGCCATTTAACATTTGTTCCCCCCCCCCTACAATTACATTCCTGATTTCACCATTCCACATTTAGAACACAAGTTGAGAGAAAAAGGATTAGCAAAACAAATGTTGTCTGCCAAGTTGGCAGGAAAAAGACCCAGAGGAAGACCAAGATATAGGTGGATTGATCCAGTAAAAAGTATCATAGAAAACAGAAATATAGGATCTGATAATGTTGGAGTCAAGTCTTGACAGACAACAGATTGATTTGGAGGAAAATTGTTGATAGGAAGTTAGTAATGACGTAAGTTTTTCATGTAGTACTATCATAATATCCTATACACCCCTTGAGGGTACATGTCAGGAATTTGATGATAATCTATTTCTTTTATTTATATTTCCTTGATATACATTTTTTTTTTTTCTAAGTTGGTACATCTGTCACAAGCATCTATGTGAAATTGCAAGTCATTCTATCAAGTAGTTTGTTTTATAGCTGCCTCTGTAAAAGAAGGTTTAACGCCAAAAGAAATTCATTTGAAGTTCACAAAAGTTTATGGGCACTCTTCTCCTTCGTTTTCGACAATTAAGAAATGGGCTGCCGAGTTTAAACGTGGCCGTACCAGCCTTACAGATGATTCACTTGAAAGATGCCCAAAAAGTGTAACAACACCAGAAATCATTGATCAAGTGCATGATATGGAATTGGATGACCGGCGAGTCAAACTTCGTGAAATTGTTGAGACTATAGGCATTTCAAAAGAATGTGTAGAATATATTTTGCATGAAGAATTGCATATGAAAAAGCTCTGCACAAGATGGGTGCGCACTTGCTCACAGTAGATCAAAAACGCACTTGCATGAAAATCTCTGAACAGTTCTTGGAGCGTTTTAACAAGAATAAAACTGATTTTGTGCATCGATTTATTACTATGGATGAGACTTGGATTCACCATTACACACCAGAATCCAAACAACAGTCAAAACAGTGGACAGAAGCTGGTTGTTCAGTCCCAAAGAGAACAAAGTTGGTTCTATCACCAGGAAAGGTCATGGCATCTGTGTTTTGGGATGCTAAAGGCATTTTGTTTATTAAATATCTTGAAAACGGTAAAACAATAACTGGGGAATATTATTCTGATCTTTTAACCAGACTAGACGAAAAAATTTGTGAGAAAAGACCCGGTTTGCAGAAGAAAAAAACCATCTCTGATCAGGACAATGCCACAAAAGTGTTATGGCAATGGGAAAATTAAGGTTTTTCTTCGAATCAAGAGGTGATTGCAGCTGTAGAGAGGTATTTTGCAGATCTTACTGAGAACCACTACAGGGACGGGATAATGGTGCTGAAGCATCACTGGAATAAATGTATTAGTCTTAAGGGAGATTATGTCAAAAAATAAAAATAATTTTGAAATTATAAATTTGTTTTTTCATTGTTAGGCTGAGAACTTTTCAGATCACCCTCGTAACTATTTATTTTACCCAGAATAAAAGACAAATGACTTAGATAAAATTAAACCTTTATTAGCAATTTTTTTTTGCCTATGTATCACATGCATCATCAGCACAAATAAATGAAACAAAATACCATACAACTTAACAAAAATCAATTTTCACAGTGCCATGACAGCTTTAGACTTAAAACTAGGAAAGATTTGCCGATTGAAAAGGTACCATTATGTCTCATAAGCCATTAGACTTGTTCAAGTCAGGAGATGTAATAATGCTTTATAGATTTTTTTTTACATTCTTGATTACAACATCCTGATTTGAATGGCATACATTAATCTCACTTATAGAATATGGTACTTCTTAAATCTGCTGTTTTCAATTTTTTTTTTAAACAAAAGGAATTAACTGATCATCTGTTACCTCACTAAAGCTGTCATCTTCTTTTAAGATGTTAATGTAATATTTATGGTACTTTTTTTTTTTTTTGCTGATGATACCTGTGATACAGAGACAAAAGTTTTACTAATAAAGATTTCATTTTATGAAAATCGCTTGTCTTTCAATCGGTGATTTTTGTTAGTGTATTTCAATTATTCATTCCTATTTTATAAAGGATAAGTACTAATTATCATTTGATTTTCTTTTCTTTATCCATTCTGGCGGTAATGTGATATCTCCTATGATTAAATAATGTTCAAAATCACTATTGTATCATTTCTTAATTTTGCTAGTTTATTATTAACTATCAAAATAGTCAAGAACTGATTTTTTTTTTTTAATCTCTAGCTGCCTAGATAAATTTAGTGTCTCTCTCTTTCACCCACCCACCCACCCACCCATACACACACAAACTATCAATTATTTAAGTTAAGATATAGGTCATCATCATTAAATTCATGAAATGTATTCTCAAAAAGTGTACAGGATACTATGACAGTAAAACATGAAGAACTAATATTACTAAATTTTTATCAACAATTGTCTTGAAAATTAGTTATCTTTCAGAACTACAATATTATCCGATTTTATATTTCATTCTTCTAAGGCACCTTCTTACTGCATCAATCCATCTCGATTTTGGTCTTACTCTGAATCTTTTCCCTACTATCATGACATCAAGCATCTGTGTTACTAACCTTCCCTTTGTTTAAGTGATCCACTATGTGAGATTAGCTCCACTCACACATTCCTGAATGCTAACACATAATGAGCACCATGCCAATATCTTCATTTTTAAGATAGTATCCACCCATGGATACTATCTTTTTACTGCCCTAATTTTTCTCACAACTCTCATATCTGCAGTCTCCATTCAATGATCAAATGTATTATTCATAAACCTAGCTCAGATCCATAAAGCTAAAACTGGTTTGATATACATTTATTCAGTTGACTATATATAGCCTTTGCTAATTCTGTTGTCCATTTCAATATTTAATTTGACATCTTCCCTAAAAATTAAATCTAACAGCTTGATTGCTTCACTTGTTCTAGAAGTTCATTCAGGAAGTAGCTGACATTTTCAATGTTCCTGTCTGTTTTCATTCTCACTCTCTCTTTCAACTGCTGATTTTCATGCCAAATTTCTTACAAAAAGTTATTCAATTTAATTAGCAAAGCAAACCGCAAAGACTTGTAATGGATTTATTTCAGGTATAAACTCATCTGCATAAAGTAAAGAGCTGAGATTAGAATCTCCAATTCTGATACCAGAATTGGATATGTTAACTAATTCACTAATATACAATGAATTAATTCAAGATGTTAAAGATGCCAAGCTATTTTAAACCTGGTTTTACTCCATTTCCAAATCAAACAGACAAATAAGTCAAGTTTGCGCCTGGATGTATTGCAAGTCTAGGTGACCCTAAAGTAGTACAAGTCTAGGCAACTCATGGTAAAGGTGGAATAAGCTCTGATCACTATTCTTAATATTTACCCTTAATGCAAAGCCCATCTCCTTGAGGAGATGTATGATGCTATGCATTAAAGGCAAGGGCTACTACCCAGACCGGTTTCGACTTTTATTGAGGTCTCATCAGTGGGAGCCAGGCTTAGAAATACCAAGGTTAAGTAATACAGAGCTTATAAGTATTTTACAAAATACTTTTTGTTTAAAAAAAAAAATTGAAAATAGGGGATTTAAGAAGTACCGTATTCTATAAGGGAGATTAATGTATGCCATTCAAATCAGGATGTTGTAATCAAGAATGTAAAAAAATACCAAAGTTAAGTAATACAGAGCTTATAAGTATTTTACCAAAACAAGTTACCATAAGGTGCTTTGACCTTATTAATTTTTTACCTTGGGTATAATATATGTTAAAGATGCCAAGCTATTTTAAAACTGGTTTTACTCCCTTTCCCAAGTAAGCAAACAGACAAATAAGTCAAGTTTGCGCCTGCATGTATTGCAAGTCTAGGTGACCCGTAAAGTAGTACAAGTCTAGGCAATTTGTGGTATAGGTGGAATAAGCTCTGATCACTATTCTTAATATTTACCCTTAATGCAAAGCCCATCTCCTTGAGGAGATGTATGATGCTATGCATTAAAGGCAAGGGGCCACTACCCAGACCGGTTTCGACCTTTATTGAGGTCTCATCAGTGGGAGCCAGGCTTAAAAATACCAAGGTTAAGTAATACAGAGCTTATAAGTATTTTACCAAAACAAGTTACCATCTATCTCTCATCCTGATATTTTTATTTAATAAGGTCAAAGCACCTTATGGTAACTTGTTTTGGTAAAATACTTATAAGCTCTGTATTACTTAACCTTGGTATTTCTAAGCCTGGCTCCCACTGATGAGAGCTCAATAAAGGTCGAAACCGGTCTGAGTAGTGGCCCCTTGCCTTTAATGCATAGCATCATACATCTTCTCAAGGAGATGGGTTTTGCATTATGGGTAAATATTAAGAATAGTGATCAGAGCTTATTCCACCTTTACCACAAGTTGCCTAGACTTGTACTACTTTATGGGTCACCTAGACTTGCAATACATGTAGGCGCAAACTTGATTTATTTGTCTGTTTGCTTACTTGGGAAATGGAGTAAAACCAGGTTTAAAATAGCTTGGCATCTTTAACATATATTATACCCAAGGTAAAAAACTTTCTACATTAATTCAAGATGTTTTTGCCAAGAGTTTGCTTTATAGCTTCAGATTATGCACATAACTTTATAATGGAGTGTGAATGTACAATATTATATATACAAACTGAGTATAGTAAGTATTGTAGTTTTAAGCCATCATTAATAAGCTTGTGTTGACTAATTGTACACTGCCTATTAAGTTATCCTTCAACATTGATTACTGTGAGGTGGCATATTATTAGTTATTAGTGCAGCTGAAAGATAAGTAATTTTTTCATATTTAATTATTAATATTAGGTTAACTGTAGATTTTTTTTCCCATAAGTATGTCTCATTCGGTGACACATACGCATAAATTTAATTTAATTAGTTTGTAAGCAAATCTTGTATTTTTGTTTAGATATGATATTGTCGGTAAGTCACCAATGTGTGGTAAAGCAATGGTGGCAAAGATGTCGTTGCTGAATAATTTGAATTTATTTGATTTTGTACAGTGCATGTGAGATGTATTTGTCATGAAAGTTAAAGGATATGTGGAAGGAGAGCGAAATTGGTAAGTGACTGTGTATTAAGTGTTTCAAGAGCGAGTGCCAGTTGGATAGCAGTATCGACAGTAGAATAGAAAAATGCTAATGTCAGAATTAATACTGAACGGATATCAGTGGAAATACAGGAGAACAAAATGGACCTAAATAAGAAAAGAGCATGCTTGCATGTTATACCTTCACAGGACAAAGTGCAAAATGGAAACGTTGCAGAGGTGGCAAGAGATTAGCATGGCTGAAAAGAGAAAGAAGCAGGTGGTCCAAAGTAAGAATCGAGATCACGTGAACAAACAACAAAAACAAGGTAAGGAGAAATTATGTATGGAGACTATGATCAGATGAATATACTTAACAAAAATATAACCAAACCATATTTCCCTGGTACAAAATTTGTGATATTAGTCATCCCATACAGATGCAGAAACGTAAGGTGAAAGAACTAATTTTCTTGGTTGGTACTAATGATCCGAGAAGTGAAAATATTCTAGAGGGAGGATGTGAAAGAGTTGTTGGATGAAGCAAGACAGAGAGTTGAAGTTTAGAAGGCATATTGTATTGCTAAGGTTGTTCATAAGATTATTTGGCTATTGAAGAACACACTAACAAGTAGAGAAAAGAAAGTTATTCTTCTTTATAAGGGCTTGATATGTCCACATCTTAATTACTATGATCATGTCTGGTCTCCTGGGTTTCTTGGAGGATGAGGAAGTAGTGGAGAGGATTCAGAAGCAAGTGATCAAGATGGTGAGTAGTTTGTGGAATGTTTCCTATGAGGATAGATTGAGAGTGTATGGATTGCAGAAGTTGACAGGCAAAAAAGAGGGGATATGATAGAAACATTTAAATTACTTAAAGGGTTTAATAGCATTGATGCAGTGGAAATGTTTCATAACTTGGCTAGAGGGTGCAGAGTAAGAGGTTATCCTTGGAAGTTGAGTAAAGGCGTGGTTAGTAAGGGTGTGAGTACTAGATGTTTTTGCTTAGAGAGTGATGAATAAATCAAATGGGTTGCCAGTGTCAGTTGTGAGTGCTTTGTCTGTTAACAGGTTTAAGGAGAGGCGTGACAGTTTGTGTCTCCTGTCATGAGTCTCTGTTCTGCCTTTAGTACAATTCAAGAACATCCAGACTATATTACATTTTTGGAATCTGACAACTCTGGCCTTGCTTCTCACGCTACTGCCACTAGGCACAGAATTCTTTTGAACCAGAAAAAACTTCTCTCAAGCATGTTCAAATTCAATTATCTTTTCTTTTCTTTTGAAACATGCGAAATGCTAATAAATTATCCGAACCTGATCAGACTGTATGCCAATATCCAAGTTTTGGCAAGTGATCACTGTTAATTGTTTAAGTTCTTTTTTATATAAAAAAACAATAATAATCTACACAACTTACTACACTGTTCTTTTGAACTCACATACTTCAGCTGAAGCCAAGACACAAGTTAATATGCACATGATTTATGACTCATTATTTTGATATATTTAATAGTCCATCTCCCTGATGATGTCCATGTAACATTGGATAAAATATATTGTAGTTTTTCAATAATTCTATATAATTTTTGTTACAAGTGTAAACCATGAAACTGACTTGAACAGGTATATTTAAAACAATATGGATTTTGATACTGATCATATAAATGAAGTCCAGTGTTGTGAATTTTTAGTTTTTCACTCTCTACAATATTGTGAGCTGAAAAAAATGGTAATGCAGTTATGGGGTATTTTGGCAGTTTATAATAGTATGCAAACTAGTTAAACAAAATATCTGCAACAGTGAGAAGTAACTATTTTATATGCAATATTTGAAATGGCAAAAAATGCAAAATTAAATTAAAATTTGCATAATTTAGATGCACAAGAAAATAAGTAATCTTCTTGACCCTATTTTTGTATTTATCTGTGAAATTAACTCATGCATTAAGCTGTGTATCAAAATTAAAACACAGTATAAATACATTTGAGTATACAATGAAAATTTAACTAAAAGAATGTATTTATAAATATCATAAAAATTAGTCAATAATATAGAATGAAATAATTCTTTACTCAACCTGAGCTGGAGTTAAAATCAAAGACTTTAACTTGATGGTCTAATCCTCCACTCCAAGCATGAACAGCATCCTTAAAATATAACAAAAATCAAAAACAATGATACACACACACACAGATAGAGAGAAAAATTATGAAGATTTAACATTTAACTGGTCAAGAGAAAACTCATGTTTCTTAAAATTTAATGAAAATCATGGTTAACAGCAGAAAACATACCACCATGATACACTGCTTAGTGCTCAGAAAGTATCCCTTGAAAAGAAGGCACTAAAAGTTCCTTGTTAGGTCTTTAGATATTTTGGAACTGTTGCTCTAGAGACAAAAAAGAACTTTTTCAAGCCCTTCCAGCTGTGATGAAATTCATCTCCCACCTAAAGAAATTTGCAAACGTTCATGACTGCACTGGGATTCAAACCCATGACTTACTGGATAGAGAGAAAGGATGTTATCTACTATGGCAAACAAGGCCAGCAAACATAAAATCTTTATTTCAGCTTCTACATCATGAGCAGTATGATTTGATTATTCACTGATACTATTCAAGGTTCTACATTATTTATTTATTAAGCAACAAATCAGAACATTCTAATTTCTGATAGGTGATGCAACTTTTCACTCATGATTAACAGTCTGCTCATAACATTTCAGATCATTTGATGTCCATCATTAACACCAGCTTAGCAATTTGCCATCCCTTTGTTTACCTGCTACTGTCTGTAAACAGTTTCTCTTCAGACCTCTCCACCAATGCATGAATGTCTGTTCATCTGACCTGTTTCTCCTATACCATTTCTCAATGCCAGCAGTTTCCATGATGGAATGCTCCATTTTCCTAACAAATCTATATGACAAACTTCAACTGTACAAACATTGTAGACGTCGATATCTAACTAATGCCTTTTAAACACAGACATTTATAATACCATCAATAAGGCATGGATAACCTCCTCACTTTCAAGACTACTAAAATATAATCCTACCTCTTTCTAGAAAATTTATCTCTAGAATAAATTTTCTAGAAAAATTTATTCTAGCAACAAAGATTTCAATTCATCTTTTCTTACCTATGATAAACACAAATCACTAGAGATAGAATTGGATTTCTTTTCTTGGACTGGCATTCATTATAGCCTTTCCTGGCAAAAACATATCAATAGTTTTTCTCAGGCTCAAAAAACTTGACATTGTTTTCTTTTCAAAATGCAATTTTTCGCCTTTCCAGATAATTAACTGTACAAATCCCAAATCTTCCCAACCTCAAAATACCATTTTCATGTTTGGAGGTGGTGACCCAGTCTCCATAAAAATCTGTGATGCTACTCAGAGGAAAGTGTTTTGCAGATCCTTCTATCAACAATTCACCCAAAAGTGCCACATTAGATAATCTCTCAGTCTTATGTCTCTTCTACAGGTATTTTAATGGATGCTACAGTACTATCTGGCATCTACTATTCCTCCACTTTCAACTAAAAATGTTAAAACATTCTATTCTCAGGAACAGTCTTCCTCACAGACTGCTACCCAACAACCTCTAGCTTTTCAAGAAAAATATCCATAGGTACTTTCCTCCTTAAGTACCAGTATGCTATAGATTCTACAATCACAAAGCCTCTGTCACTAACTCTGATACTTGAGCTACCTTCTCAGAAGTAGCAAAGTAACTGAAGTCTAAGTCTGTACAATACAGTCCTTGAAGATCATTATAAATTAGTGCATGGCACAGCTTACCATCTAACTTGAACTTTCCCCTTATGAAATTCATATTGTGCAATAGCTAGCTCAATGAAATGTGACAAGATTTCCAATATATATATATATATATATGGCGAAAGTTTTTTTTTTTTTTTTACCTTGGTTCTACTATACATTAAAGATACCAAAAAAATTATATACTTGGTTTTAATCTTTTACCCAAGGAAGCAAAACACTATTTTGCACATGAAATATATTCACGTCTGAGCTACTTGTATATAGAGGATAATGATTTCACATCACTTGCCTTAGTATGTAGTATCCCATAATGCAAGGCACACACACCCTTTTGGACATGTAAAATACTATGCATAATAGGAAGGGCCACTACCCAGACCTGTTTCAACCTTTATTAAGGTCTCATCAGTGGGAGTCAGACCTGGGAGAGATACCAAGGTTAAAGTAATAAAGTCATATATATATATATATATATATATATATATATATATATATATATATATATATATATATATATATATATATATATATATATATATATATCCTGGATATATATATAACAGGACATATATATCCTGGGTCTGGCTCCTGCTGATGAGACCTCAATAAAGGTCAAAACTGGTCTGGGGGTAGTGGCTCTTCCTATTATGGGAAGGGCCACTACTCAGACCAGTTTTGTCCGAAAGGGTGTGTGTGTCTGCTTTGCATTACATACTAAGGCAAGTGATGTGAAGTCATTAGCCTCTAATATACAAGTAGCTCAGATGCGAATATACTTCATGTGCAAAGGATTAAAACCAAGTGTATAATTTCTTGGTATCTTTAATATAGTAGAACCAAGGTAAAAAAAACTTTCAACATCTTTCTCTCATCCATTTTATTAATAAGGTCTAGCACCTTTTGGCTACTTGTATATGAGATATACAATCTCTCCCAGGACTGGCTCCCACTGATGAGACCTCAATAAAGGTCAAAACCAGCCTGGATAGTGGCCCTTCTTATTATGCCTACCATTTTACATGACTGAAACATTGTTTTGCTTCCTTGGGTAAAGGATTAAAACCAAGAATATAATTTCTTGGTTTCATACCCTGGTAACAATCAAAATGTTACCACGGTATAAAGTCAAATTATATAGAAAATATTCATATACAAAATTCCTGTGTGTGTGTGTGTGTGTGCATGTGCATGCATGTACCTAATCTAGCCATAAATAATCAACTTTAATCTTTATAAATATAAAGATTCAATAAATCTTTAATCTATCGGTAAATTATTTACAGCTTTCAGCACACATAAACCACATGTATAATGTGCATATGTGGCACTCAATGTTCGAAATATCTCCCTTTTGCCTTCACACATGCCCAAAGCCTTTGAGGCCACATGATATCGATGCTGGCACTCACAACATCCAATAGAAATGCTGCCATTACTCACTCTAAATCCACCTTCAGGGTGGTAATGTTGGGGTGTCATTTCTTGCAGACTATTCTCTCAAGCTCTGGCCACAATTCAAAGTCCAACAGATTAAGATAGGGACTTCCAGACAGCCAATCAGATGGTGATATGTGGTTGGGCACATTTGCCTCCAACCACTATTGCAGAGGCAGAGTCCTGTTGGAAGGTCTACTACCTACCATGAAACAATGTGTTGTTCAGGGATCGTACCACAGGTTCCAGCATGGTGTCTCGATACACTTTGGTGGAGGTTTTGATCCCTTTCTCACAGAAATGCAACTTGGATCCCCAATATCACTCCCCACCAAACCATCACTGACGCAGAGTGATGATCTCTCTGAATCCTGGCTGTTATGGCATGTGCTTGTGCAACCATCTGGGGAAGATACCTGCTTGTTTTGGCAGTTAAATGACTCTTCAATTGTGAAAATCTTCTCATCAGTGAAGAAAATATCTCTGTGTCTGTTGTTTGCATACTGCTGGAGAAGTACCTTTGATTTTATCACCCTCTACTGAATAAGTTGTGGTGTTAAGAAGTGTCCAGTAGAATGACGATAGGCTCGCATCCCCAGGTCAACAGTTAGTACACATGACACCATTCTCTGTGAAACATTCATCTCTCACAACATAACTCTCTGCGTTCTCACAGGATTACAGCAAAGGCATGCCTTAACAGTCCTCACAAGCCATTGAATCCTAATGCAGCATGGTCAACCTGTTCTTTGGTGGTCAGATACATCTTCTATGTTGTTATAATGGGTAATAGTCTGATACACAAACATCCAACTGATCCCAAGTGCTTTTAGCGTGTTGAAAATAACAGGTATCTGCATTCCAACCTTGTGAAGTGCTATTACAGCTACACGGTTCTCATAATCTCTCCACTGCATGTTAACCTGTACAGCTGTAACAGTAAGTTGTAATAACAGTATTTATGGCAAGACTGTTATAAGTAAATATTTCTTGTGTCATGATAAAATCTCACCAGGGTATGAAAGTTATGATTTTATCAAGATGGTAGTTTTGTTCTGTGAGCAATAGCAAACATGTTTATGGTTTGTAAGGTGTTTCTGCAATAATTGATTTCTCATTATGAAGATGTATCCCAACTTCCTTACTCAATAGACATCTATGCCAAATGATTTTCTCTGAGATTTACTGAAGGTCAAAGTTTGGAATATAACAAGTACTAGTATTTAAGTTTACAGATCTGGAAAAGGCATGTGACAAGATGCCAAGAGAAAAGCTATTTCAAAAACTATAATTATATCATACAAATAGGACATTATATTGAAGCAATACAGTCTATATTTGAGTTGTAAGTCAGCAGTTAGAATTCAAAGAGGCAGGAAGATAATCTGACATAAAATCAGGAGATAGTATAGGTAGGCCAATGGTCTTTAGGGGTATGATGCACCTTTTTTTAAAACTTTTATATTTCTGTCACCATTTTGTTACAGATAAGTGGAGTCTAGTGTCTCATGACATACATAACTGAACTCCATCAGGGCTGTATCTAGTTGATGCCATGATAGTGTTCCGACCACATGGTTATAAGTGATTATAACAAATGTTTTAATTCAAATAGTTCCAACCACAAGATTGGAACACTGCTAAATTTC
Source organism: Typopeltis vanoorti (assembly GCF_054136105.1). Lineage (NCBI taxonomy): Eukaryota > Metazoa > Arthropoda > Arachnida > Uropygi > Thelyphonidae > Typopeltis > Typopeltis vanoorti. Next base: position 44,073,481 of record NC_143553.1, read on the forward strand.
AGAATCATTCATAAATTCATTATCTTAGATTTCAATTGTCCTCAGTGATTGTTTCATCACCCGTGCATGCATGTACTGGATTTTCTGCACTTGTGGAACTCAAAATAAATCAAATGAAATCATCATCTTAACATGAAGTCCCATTACAGAACAACATTTCACCAAATGAATGAATGAAACCGTTTTGTTCCTCTCGTTAAACTTTTTTTATTACTGAAAATTTCTATTTAAAATTTTTGAAAAATGATGAAAATTTCAATTTTTGTTTCTACTAGGTGCATGCTAGATTCATATCTAAAAATGTATTTAATAATGAAAATTGTTTTACATGTTTACAATTTATTATAATCTAAATATTAAAAAAAAAAAACTTTTATAATTATTTGTCTTTAAATAAAATATAACTTCTCCCAAACTGCTTAGAAGAATGTATGTTGTTATTATTATGGGTAACTCCATGGAGTTCTAACAGACTGATCGAGGAAGGACCTAAACATTATGCCAAGCACTATCCAACATTTTCACAGTATCTATCATACTTTGCATTGAACTCATTCAGAGTCATGGTATTCACAACAGACTCTGGCAACCTATTCCACTCATTCACTGCTCGATAAGCAAAAAATTTACTTCTAATACCGTTGTTAACTATGCTCTTGCTCAGTTTCCAAGGATGACCCCTAGTTCTCCCACCACCAGACCAACTCTGACAAATTTTCTATGTTTTAATCTTGTAAAAAACCCTTCAGTAATTTGCATGTCTCAATCATATCACCCCTTTTCCACCTGTCAACCAATTTGTATAATCTACAAATCTTCAACCTGTTCTTGTAAGGTTCATTCCATAGACCTGTGCCATCTTGATCACTTGCCTATGGATCCTCTCTGCCTCTTCCTCATCGCCAAGAAACCTAAGTGACCAGATCTGCACCCAGTCATCAAGATGGGATCTTATCAAAGCTCAATAAAGAGAAATAATAACCTGTTATCCTTTCTTGTCAAAGTTTATCCTGTTATCCTTTCCAACAAAGTAATTCAATGAGCTGTTTTAGCCATTTTTCTATATACTCTTATACTCTCTCTAAACTTTAACTCCCTATCCACTTCTTCTTATTGTGCTATCTTCTATCGAAGGCCAGCGACCATCTTGGCAAACAAACTGCGTTCTTGTGCTAATCTGAGCAGTTGTGCACTGCTCTTTCCTGTCCACGTCTTGATGTTGTCAAACCATGATATTCTTTTTCTTCCTCTAGTTCCTTTGCCATCAATTCTTCCTACCAAAATAGTTTGTAGAAGTTGGTATTTGCTGTTTCTCATGATGTGTCCAAGATATGATGTTTTTCATTTCTTGATTATTTGTACAAGATGTTTAGCTTTGCCAATGGATTTTAAGACATCTTCATTGGTAATTTTTTCTGTCCATGATATCTTTAGCATTCTTCTGTATAGCCACATCTCAAAGGCTTCGATTTTCTTGATGGTTGTCGCCTTCAATGTCCATGTTTCAACTCCATAGAGCAGAATAGACCACACGTAGCATTTCAGCATTCGGCATCTGACTTCCATGTTTAGGTCTTTATTGCAGAATAGTGTTCTCATTTTCATGAAGGACTGCCGTGCAACTTCAATCCTTGTCTTTATATCTATTTCTGGATCCCACCGTTCATTAAGCCAGCAACCAAGATATTTATATCTTGACACTTGATCAATATTTTTCCCATTGAGTGTCAGTTTCATTGATGAGGCTGGATGTTTGCTGATGATCATGTATTTTGTCTTGTTGATGTTTATATTTATTCCCATTCTCTGGCTTTCTATGTATACTCTGTCAACGAGTTTTTGGAGATCCATAATGTTATCTGCATATTCAATTAAACTATTATCTGATATCTCTCCATCAACCACCCTCTTATCCACCTCACCAACCTTATATCCATCCCCATGTGCTGCAGTTTATTGATTAGAATTCCAGGTGGTATCCTGTCAAAGTCCAGAAGTATCCTGTAAACCTTTATCCAGCTCAGCTGTCACTGTATTATAAAACGTGAGCAAGTTACTGAGGAACGACCTACCCTTTAAAAAACCATGTTGCCTCCCCATACAGTATCCCATTTCTGTCTATCCATTCCTGTATTCTGCTCCTGACCAACTTCTCCAGTACCTTGACAACAACAATTCCTGATTTGCTGATCAGTTGGTAATTTGCATCATCAGTCTTGGAGCCTCTTTTATGCAATGGAACTATTTTTCCCTCTTTCCACTCCCTTGGGACTAACTTGAGGCAGACTTAGATTAAAAACTGTGGTCAAAGGCACTAACAATTCCCTAGCACCTTCATGTAAGACTCAAGCTGGTATACCATCTAATCCCATAGCTGTATTCACATCAAGGTTCTGTAATATGCTATGCACCTCCATTTTATTTACCTCAGTTCCTACATAAGTCTTTACCTCTCTCTCTCGTTACTGAAATATCTCCATATGGATGATATACTCTTGCAAAATGTTTACTTAGTAGGGAGGTAACAGAATTCTGTTACTCAATTCTGTTACCTCCCTACAATCGGCATTCATTAAAATCATTCTGCCATAAACATTCTTTCTTTTACTTGCAACATATTGAAATAACTGTTTGGGACTATCTTTGGCCTACACTGCAAATTTCCTTTCATACTCTGCTTTTGCCTTTCTTACCACACTGGTTATCCTTCTGGCCTATACTTCATACAGCTCATGGATCTGCTGGTCACCGTTCTCCTCAAATTCTCTCCACAATTTTTTATATTTTTTTGTAGCTCCAGCTTAATGATGATATTCATCCATTTAACTCCCCACATGATTTATTCTCCTGACTCTAGGTATGCAATCTGCCATTACTTACCTCAAACACTCCCACATCCCATGCCCTCTCAATATCCAGCCCTTGCAGTTTTACATGCCATGGCAGTAATCCAAGCAATCTCTTAAGTTTATTATATTTACCACTAGTTACAACTCCACAGATACTCTCTCTTAACTGAAAATTCCACACATTCCAGGGTCAAGGCCATATGATAACTCTTATCAGTTGGTGGCAATGTGGTCATATTGGCAAGACACATTTTCTGATGCAATTACTAAATCTAGCACTCTCAAACCCTAGTACATTCCATTATATGCTGCCTCGGATAATTATTCTTTAGTATCTGCCCTTCAATCATTGAACTTATTTGCTGATGCCTAATACCCCCCCCCCTCATCCTTTGCAACTCCTGGTCTATAAAAGCAACTAATTGTATATTTTGTTTTGCTAACCAATATCTCGCACCAGTTGGTGCCTGGAGTGTGCTATTCTCACTGGCCTGCAGTTGCACTTCATCAGCTATCATCAATAATACTTCTCCCATTCTTTTCCCCTCTATCCTTCCTGAAACCCTATACCCTTCATACTGTATCCCACTAACTATATCATCATCTTCTGTCAGCCATGTCTCAATAATGCCAATAACCTTTGGCCAGGATGAACCGCAGTGAATCTTGGTTGGAGGTTATATTGCAAGTGCCCATGTAATTTGGCAATTGCGTGAAATTAGCGATTTTATTTGTTTTGTTGTGTTTTTCATCAGAAAATTAGAGTGTATTAGTGTAGATTTTCGTGTTTTTAGAGTATTAGTATATTTCTAACATTTTTATCGTGATATTGTCTTTGTATGTCGGCATGTCACCAACGCGACGAACAATGCCGGCAACGACCATGTTGTCTACCAATTTGAATTTGTGGGATATTATTCCGTGCAGTGTATGCGAAATGTATGTGTCGAGAAAATTAAAGAATATGTGGAAAGATATTGAAATTAGAGAGAGAGAATATGTATTAAGTGTTTTAAAAATGAGTGTCTGTTAGGTAAGAAGAACGCAACAAATACTGACGATAATTATGTTAAAAATGTCGAATGTGCGGACGTTGAAATAGAAGATAACGAAATGGATATCAATAAAGAAATGGCATGCTTAAATGTTATCCTTCATAAGGACAAAGCGTGAAACTGAAAAACAGCAGAAGTGGCAAGAGTTAAGAAGGGCTGAAAAAAAGAAAGAAGCAGATGATCTGAAAGAATATTAAGACTGACCAAACCAACAAGAAAAACAAGTTAAGGAGAAAATTATGTATGAAGACTCAATAATCAGGGAAGCACTTAACAAAAGTATGACAAAATGACTAGAGCAAATTCAAGATATTAGCCATGCCATCCGGATGCAAAAAGGTAAGTCAAAGGAAATGATTGTCGTGGTTGGTACCAATGATTTGAGAGCCACAAAGTTTTCTATGATTTGTATAATGCGGATGGACTGCATCTGAATGGTTTTGGTGTGTGGAGAGAGAGAGTTCTGTTCCCCGAGCATGCCGACATGAAAATTCAGAGAAACTTAAAACAATTAGGGTAGAAGCAAGTGAGTTTGTATGATGGCAACCATGAAGCGAGTGAGTGTCAGAATGACCAAGTGAGGAATCTAGTCTCTCAAACAAAAATATCGAATAGGGTAGTCAATTCAGAAAGTAAAGGTGGGCAGGGGAATAAAGTGATGTTGTTTCTATGTACTAATGCCAGAAGTATCAGGAACAAGGAGGAGGAGGAATTTTTGGTATTAGTGAGACTTGGCTAACAACAGATGATGTAGTTACAGGGATTGAATGTGAAGGGTTAGTATTTTCAGGGAGGACAGAATGGGAGAGGAGTACGGCTGATGACAGCATTTAATTGCAACCAAAAAGAATAGGAAACAGGCAGGAAGGTGGCTGTTCACTAGAATCAATCTGGTGTGAGATTAAAGCCAATAAGACAAAATATACAGTTGATTGCTGCTATAGGCCAGGGAGTTCCACGGATGATCTGGAAGACATGCATCGCCAAATTAGTATGAGTACAAGTCAAGTGATTATTATGGGGGACTTCAACTATGGAGATATAGACTGGAAGGAAGAAGATAACATGGCAGAAAGGAAATTGAATTTATACTCCTGCTGAGAGAAAATTACTTAAGGCAGCATGTGATGGAGAGGACTAGGAGAGTATTGGAACTGGTCATAGGATCAGAAGAGCTATCGATAACCAAGGTAACAACATTGCTTCCAATTGGTGAAAGTGACCATGCAGCCTTGACTTGGGAAATTGTAAAACATGAGGAATATTCTATCAAGAAGGGATATTTGTGGAACTAAAAGCCAGGTAATTATGACCCTTCGGAGTAAGGATGTTAATAGTGCATAAGATATAGTTAAGGGTCATCTAGAGGAAGCAGTATTAAATTGTATACCTAGGGTAAGGAGGGTTAATCAGGTAGGAGTTAGATGGATGAGTAATATCATTAAGCTACAGAAGAAGAAAATGCTGTGGAGGGTATATAAAGAGAAAGGTGACCAGCAAACTAATGAACAGTACAAGACTCAAGCAAGAAAGGTGACCAGCACTGCAAGAAAGGCAAAATCAGATTATAAAAAGAATTTAGCCGAGGAGGCCAAAGGAAATCCCAAAGAGTTCTTTCGTTATGTGACAAGTAAGAGGAAGAATGACTATTAAAGATTAACCTTAATGAGTGGTCTCAGCTCTTGTAGAGCGACACTCCCTTGGCACCCTACAAGAATGCAAATTCATTCTTGGTAGCCAATTATAGACCAATCAGTATCTCAGGCATGGTGGTAAAAGTACTAGAAAAATTGGTCAAAAAGAGAATTCAAGAATGGGTGGATAAAAATATGATACTGTATGAGGGGCAACATGGCTTTGCAAAGGGTCAGTTATGCCTTAGTAATTTACTAACCTTTTATAATAGACTAGCAGCAAAGTTGGATAAAGAAAATGGCTATACAGTAATCCTGTTACTTTGCAAAGGCATTTAATAGAATACCACATAGAACTCTATTATGCAAATTAGAACAAATGGGGATGGATATGACACTGGTTAAGTGGATAAGAGGGTGGCTGCTGGACAGATATCAAAAAGTGGTATATGGAGGCAAAAACAAGTGAACCAGTGGTGTGCCACAAGTGCTGGGACCATTTGCTGATGATAAGAAATCAGGTAGAGTAATAGTTAATCAAAGCGATGTGGAGATCTTGCAGGACAATTTAAATTGGCTGTCAGTATGGGCAAAAGTTAATGGATGTCAGTTTAATGTGGAGAAATGTCAAGTTATGCATTTTGGATAAATAGATTACAAGGCATGTATTAAATTGATGGCATTGTACTCCAGGAAATAGATGAAGCTAAAGATTTAGGGGTGGTGGTAGACAGAGAGTTAAAGTTTAGAGGACATATTGCTAAGGTAGCCCATAAGATTACTTGGCTAGTGAAGAACACATTAACAAGTAGAGATAAGGAAATTGTAATCCCTCTTTATCATCATCATACGTATCAAGGATTTAGGCCTAGTATGGCCTGTTCCGGCCTTAGAAGTCATCGTTGAATCGTTTAAGAGGACGTCCTGGTTTTCTTTTTCCTAATGGCTTGTACTTTAAGGCTTGTTTTGGTAATCTTTCTGTTTTCATTCTTTGAACGTGTTCCATCCATTTGTTTATATTTTTTATTTTTTTCAATTACTGGTTCTTGGTTTAATTCTTTCATAATATCTTCGTTTCTTTTGTGATCAAATAGGGTATACTTTGCAGTTTTTCTCATAAACTTCATTTCTGCTGTTGTTAATCTTTGTTTGTCTTTTTGTTTTATTGTCCAGATTTCGCTTCCATACATTAAGACCAGTAGGGCTAATGTATTGTATACTTTTAGCCTGGTTTGTTTTTGAACTAGGTTTGGTTTAAATACAGAGTTAATTACTCCTGTTATTTTTAAATATTTTGCAATTTTTATGTTTATATCTTTTTCATTTTCATAAGTGATCATACATCCTAGGTAGTTAAATGAATTCACCTGTTCTAAGATCTTGTTATCTAATACTATTTTAGTTCTTGCTGGATCTTGTCCTTTAAAGGCCATAGTTTTTGATTTTTCCGTTGATATTATCATACCATAATCTTTGGATATCTCATTTAGATTTAAAATAGCTTTCTGTAAGTTATCTTCAGAATTTGTAATTATTATTTGGTCGTCTGCAAAGAGGAGAGTGTTTAAGTTAACTGTAGGTGAAAGTTTAATTCCTTGATGTAAATTTTTACTCCATTTTATTATTATTTCATTTAAGTAGATATTAAAAAGAGTTGCTGAGAGGGGACATCCCTGTCGGACCCCTTGGTTTATCTCTCTTGTATATGATAGCTCTTGATTTAATCTTATTTGTATTTGATTATTTTCATATATACTTGTGACAGCTTTTAGGATATTATTTGGTATTTGTCTTTCTTTTAATATGTTAAATAATATGTTTCTTTTAACTTTGTCAAATGCTTTTTCAAAGTCAATAAATGCAATATGTGTTTCTAAATTATATTCTCTTCTTTTCTCTATTATTAATTTTAGGCAGAAGGCTGGGTCTATACATGATCGTCCTTTTCTAAATCCATTTTGTACCTCTAGAATAAAGTTTTAGGAATATTTCATTAGTTTGTTATTTAAGATTCTGCTGTATATTTTGTAACATGAATTTAGTATACTGATACCTCTATAGTTTTTAGGGTCATCTCTATTACCTTTCTTAAAAATAGGAATCACAATTGCTTTTTTCCATTCTATTGGGAGGATACCAGTTGAGTAAATTTTATTTAAAAATAATAGGAGTCTTCCTTTGAATCTTGTTCCTGCGTATTTATATAGTTCTGAACCTAGCTTATCTTCTCCAGGTGATTTTCCGTTTCTTGTTTCTTTCAGGCTGATTTCTAATTCTTCTTCAGTTATTTCCTTTTCATTTTCGTTAATTGTTTGCTAGTTGTCTTTTTTAAAATATTTGTGTGTCCACAGTTCTGTGTAGTAATTTAGAAATTCTTCTAATTTCAATTCAGTGTTTAATTTTATGTTTTCTTTGGTATCTGCATTTAGGTGTTTCAAAATCGTATATACATTGGGTCTTATTTTATATAAATCATGTTCTAAATTAGAAACAAATTTATTCCATGATTCTCTATGTCTTTTTCTGACTTCTCTTTTAGCTATGGCTCTTATTCTTTTATATTCTATTTCATCTTCTAATCTTTTACTGCTTAACCATTTGTGATAGGCTTCTTTTTTCTTTTTGATTATTTCTTTGATTGTATCATCCCAGATCTTCAGTTTTTTTCTTTTATTGAATTTTTTGGTCTTTCCTAAGCTTTCATTTGCTGCTGCATTTAGTATCGTTTTTATATTAAGCCATTCTATTTCTATTTCTTCATTTTGTTTTATTTTATCTAGATACTGGTTAATTCTTTGTTCATATAGCCATTGTACATTTGTGTCATTCAATAGTCTAGTTTTATAAACAAATGTTTCAATTTTTCTTTCTGTTCTTGTTACTTATAGCCATTTAGGTGGTAATCTTAATTTTATTTTAACAAGGAAGTGGTCACTGCTTATTTCATATCCTCTGTAAACTCTAACATCTAGTGAAAATTTTGATGTCTTTTCATTTAATATGAAGTAATCTAATATTGATTTCCATCCTCTTGCTGCCCAAGTATATTTATGTATGTCTTTATGTTTATAGAAGGAATTCATTATTTTTAGGTTATTATAAACTACAAAGTCAATCAATTTTTTACCATTTCTGTTTAGAGTGTGTTCTCCATGTATTCCTATATTATTATTAATTTTCGTGTTTCCAATTCTTGCATTTAAGTCTCCTGCTAAAATTATGTAATCATTTTTATTTATTTTATTATATATGTTTTGTAGCTGATTATAAAAATCAATATTATCCTGTTCTCTTCCTTCTTCTGGGGCATATAAACCAATTATTGTTAAATAGCCTCTATCTATTTTTATTCTAGCTTCTATTATTCTTTCATTCCATAATTTATAATGTTTTAACTGTTTTGAAAGGGAGTTATGAATCCAAATCATGACTCCTGCTTGTGCTCTTTGGTCTCTGTCGACTCCACTGTATATCACATTAAAATTTTCAGTTCTCATAGTTCCTTTTAATTTCTTTTTTGTTTCAGTGATTACTGCTATTTTAAAATTTCTTTCATTTAATAACTGGTCTAATTCTATTTCTTTATATGCTATTCCTCTTACATTCCAGTTTGCTATGTGTATTATATTTTGTCGTTTCCATTTTCGTTTTCCCTTTTCCATTCCAGGGTCGTTTCCCATAGATTCAATCCGATTATCTTTTTCTGTCAGCTTACAAGTATGGTTATGTTCTCCATGTCAGGGGACTAGCCTGACGATGGAATAGTTCAGTGGTAGGGCTGCTACCTTAAGGCTTCTGAACTCGCCTTCTTCCGAATTTAAACCCATAAGAGGAATAGGGTATATTGAAGGGGAAAGGGTAGATTATAGAAGAAATATAGTAAGGTTTATAGAGAGGACATAGTTGTAAGGCCAGAAATGAAAAGACCCCATGGCCCTTGAGTAATCTAATCCCTCTTTATAAGGTACTGATATGCCTACATCTGGATTACTGTGCTGAAGTTTCTTGGAAATGAGGAAGCAGCGAGGAGGATTCAGAGGCAAGTGGCCAAGATAGTGAGTGGCCTGTGGAATGTTCTTTATGAGGACAGATTGAAGAAGTTGGTTGATAGGAGAAAAAAGGGAGAGGATATAATAAAAACATTTAAGTTGCTTAAAGGATTTTATAGGACTGATACAGGAGAAATGTTTAAGCACTTGGCTAGAGGAACCAGAACAAGGGATCATCCCTAGAAGTTGAATAAGGGTGTGGTCAGAAGCAGTGTGAAGACTAAATTTTTTGCTTGGAGAGAAGTGAATGAGTGGTTGCCACATTCAGTTGTGAGTGCTTTGTCTGTTAATGGGCTCAAGGAGAGGTATATGATAGATTGGTCTCCCGCAATAAATCTTCAGACTCCATGGAGGCCTGTATAATAATAATTTTCTGATGCAATTACTAAATCTAGCACTCTCAAACTTTAGTACATTCCATTATATGCTGCCTCGGGTAATTATTCTTTAGTATCTGCCCTTCACACATTGAGCTTATTTGGTCAGGCCCCGTAATCCTTTACATCTCCTGATCTATAAAAGCAACCAACTGTATACTTTATTCTGCCAACCAATATCTCACACCAGATAGCACCTCTAATGTGCTATTTTCACTGATCAGCAGTTGAACTTCTCTCTTTGGTTGCAGTTCATCAGCTATCATCAATAATACCCTCCCCCACCATTCTTTTCTCTCTATCCTTCCTGAAACACTATAGCTTTCATACTGTATCCCGCTAATCATCTCATCTTCTTTTATTAGCCATATCTCACTAATGCCAATAACCTTTGGTCAGGATGAACTAACCAATGCCAAAAACTCCTTCCCCTTGTTCCAAATGCACCTGTAATTAATGTACATAAAGTGCAATAGCCTCTTAGTCCCACCACTGTCCATACAGTTTACACTAACTATTTCATTCTGATGTGTTGCCAGTGATACCGACTTGGGCATTTTTTGGCACATTCCTACCTCACTGGTATCCGTGTGTTCACTCTACAGCCCCCCCCCCCACCTCAAAAAAAGCTCTAGTTTTCTTGATTTTGTGCATCCACTTTCACTTCATTCAACCACACTTTATCCAGACTCTGAACACCAAATCCATTCAGATGCAAACCATCCTTCTTATATAAGTCATTTAATCTGTCAAACTCACTCCACACATCCACAAATTCCACATCATTCTTCTTGTATAACTTACACATCTATTCATTCGCTATTATGGTCCACCTTATCAGATAACTCTGCCACATTGTGGCAACAGACTATCTTAACTCTCTCACCCTTTTCTTTCGCAACTTTCAGTAACTCATTCATTCCTTCCTCATATCATGCTTTTCTTCTTTCAAATCGAATAATATAAGCACATAAACACAAGAAAGATATTTAATTAGCCAAATATTTCGTCCAAATAAATTTGAACATTTATTCAAAGAAAGCTTAGGACGATGGAGTAGAGGCATTACTCCATCGTCCTAACCTGAATCGGAATGACTGTATATCTGTATCAAAAATCTGGGAAAGTCTAATCAGGATAACTCATTAATTCATATTAATTTTATGTTATTTAATATTATTAATTAATATCTTTATTTCAATCATGTCTCTGCTTAATAATATTCCCTTTAATACTTAGTGATATAACATCGCGTGGTTTGTTCTATTTTTAAATGATCTATTGTTAGTATTCCACCTTGTATTTTTTTAAAACTGTTCTTGTAGTGCCACTGAAGATGGTCTGCAATTTTCAGACTGAAATATTTGGCTAATTAATTATCTTTCTTGTGTTTACGTGCTTATATTATTCAATCTTTATGTCACACGTATCCTTAAAATATCAAATTTTAATTCTTTCAAATCATTCGTTCCTGCCAAAACAATCAACTTTTTCAACTTACACTTTCGCATTATAAGCCTTGCTAACATCAGTCATTTTTGCACCTGGGAAGCACGATTTTGTCACCCTCTCACCAATTATACCTTTTATGATAGAATCGCTATATAAGACCATCTCCCTAATTTTCCCTTCTCTCTCTTAGTCAAGCATTCCTTTTTCTCACACATCTTTCTTTGTGCTCTTGACTGAATCACTAGCCAGACGTTTCTGCATGTGCTCCAGTTCAAGTTTCGTCCTATGTATTACTCCATGTAAACACATTATCTAATTCATTATGGCCAAATGTTTGTTCTTTATATGTGTGATACTACTATTCCTTTGTTCATCATTTTTGCTCTCTCTCAATTGTGACATTTTTAATTTCTCTCTCTTTCAATCTTGTCTTCTGTTATGTTGTTTCATCCACTGCTTCAATCTCTCAATCTGACTCACACGCCTGACCCTTGCTTTCATAGAATTTTTGGCACACACACACTCTTCCACCACTATCACTTCACTTTCAAACCAAGTCTATTCACTTTAGGTAATGCATACATCTTCTTCCAGTTCCCCCAGTTCAATTCCTTTAAACAGTGATGCTTTGGACGTCACTGTTCTGCTTCTCATCGGCACCATGTGCCACACTATTGTAACTTACCATACAGAAAGACTATATTAATTATATTTAAATAAAAATTTTAACTTAAACTAATTAATACCACATTACAATCTAGTTCTACAACAATTTAACTAATACTGCTATTTTTTCCAAACTAAACAATTAGCTTTCAGAGCTCTCTCCAAACATAGGTCTATCACCAGATGTCACCTAATGGCATCTAATACCATTAAAATAAGTTATGAATAACATCCAACATATAGACTGTCAACAAGAAGAATAAAAAATAATTTCTGTACTTAAATTCATTTATTAAGTATACTACTTAACTATTTTCATGTGACTAAAAGCAGAAAAAAAGCATTCCCGAATTCTTTTCTAACATTTTGAGAAAGATTACTGTACTTTACCTGAAAGGAACAATCCAAAACTGGGGCTGAGTGATTATACTTTAGTCTCATCGTATTATTTGTAACATCAAAGAGTCTAACAGTAGAATCCCATGATGAAACCAGGAGAAACTGATTAGAATTAGGACCAAATTTTACAGCTGATACGCAGTCAACTGGTGCAGTTTCCAACTTAAATTCATTGGGACTATCTGAAAGCTTCATTTTTTCTTAAAAGCTGAAATAAAAAACTGTAATCAAGTGTGTGCTTTAATATTAAATTACTATGCAAAGTTACAATAAAAAGTTAGGTTAATATAAATAGCACTTCAAGAGAGCTTTTCTTAAATATCAACTCTACATACAAGTGGACAAGTTGAGAGGGAAGGTGGGGGTGAGAACCTACTGATACATTTCTTTCTTAATATGGAAAGAGAAGACAGAATCAGCAAAACTGGTATGGTAGAAAGTCAACTGAATAAATTTATATGGAATAAGGGAGAAATTAGTCAAAACACTAAACTAGCTATATACAAGGCAGTATTCAAACCAATTTTAAATTATGGATCTGAGGTGGGTTAGAAATAAAACACTTAAAAACTGGAAATCACAGATTTGAGAGTTCTGAGAAGGATCAAAAACAAGTGGACGGCATCAATGGCAGTATCATATTAAAAATGAGGACATTAGGAACGTGTTAGCAGAGCTTAGCTCTTAATCTCAAGTGGTATGGTCACTTAGACAGAATGGTAGAAAAAAAGGCTAGCAAAACAAGTGTTTTTTGCCAGGATGGCAGAAAAAATTCAGAGAGGAAGACCAAGATCTAGGTGGATTAATATAGAAAAAGTGCTGTAGAAGACAGAAATATAAGATCTGATAATATCAGAGTCTTAAATAGAAAACAGATAATTTGGAAGAAAATAGTAGATAGTGAATTAGTGATGTGACTTTTTCATGTAGTATTATCATATTCGTACACTCTCTCTGAATGTACATAGAAATTTGATGAAGAAGCAGTAAAATGGTGTATCACCATATTCTTAAATACTCTGAATCAGAGAGAGATGTAGAAAGCTTTATCACTGTGTTACAAAATATAATTCAGTTAAGAAGGGATATATGTGAATTACAGGGCTGGTAAGTATGGCAAAATTGGGAGATTGCTTAGGAGTGCCATGGCATGTGAAACTGCAAGAGCTGGATGTGATAGTTAAAGGGTAGGTCGTGCCTCAGTAACTTGCTCACGTTTTATAATACAGTGACAGCTGAGTTGGGTAAAGGTAATTGAAAGTTTGAAAAGTCCAGCAGTGATACTGCTAGATTCTACAAATGTTGATACCACACGAAATTCAGTATTCAATAAACTGTAGTACATGGGGATGATACAGGATTGGTGAGGTGGATAAGGTGGTTGACGAAGAGATATCAAAGTGGTTTACTAGGCAGTAGACTCCGAAAGAAGGCCTGTGACTAGTTCTTCGGCTGATCCTATTTAATTTGTACATTAATGATATAGGAAAGGAACTGTTAAGTTGTTTGCCAATGATACAAAATTGGGTAGAGCAATAGTTAATACAGATGATGTTAAAATTTTGCAAGATGATCTGGATAGACAGGCAGCCTGAGCAAAGAGAGAGAGAATGGATGTTCAGTTTAATGTGGTAAAGTGTAAGGTTATGCATTTTGGGATGAAAAGATTAAAAGCTATATACCACAACATTGACGGACTGTACTTCAGGAAATCGAGGAGTGTTAATGAATAGGAAGTTAAAGTTTAGAGCACACATAGCAAAAGTGGCTAAAGAAGCTCTTTGGATTACTTGGTTGGAAGAATACTTTGACAAGCAGGGACAACAGGTCATTATTTCTCCTCACTGAGCCTTGATAAGACCCCATCTTGACTGGGTGCAGATTTGATCACTTAGGTTTCGTGGAAGATGAGGAAGCAGTAGAGAGGATCCATAGGCAAGTGACCAAGATGGCACAGGTCTATGGAATGAACTTTATGAGAACAGGCTGAAGATTTGTGTGTTATACAAATTGGTTGACAGGTGGAAAAGGGGCGATATGATTGAGACATACAAATTACTGAAGAGTTTTTACAAGATTAATACAGAGAAAATTTGTCAAAACAGATCTGGTAGTGGGAGAACTAGGGACCATCCTTGTAAACTGAGCAAGAATGTAGTTTGCAAGAATGTTAAGAAGTTGATTTTTTGCCTGGGGAGCGGTGAATGAGTGGAATAGGTTGCCAGAGGCTAATGTGGGTTCCATGACTGTGAATGAGTTCGAAGCATGATAGATACTGATACTGTGCAAATGTTGAATAGTGCTAGGCATGATGTTTATGGCCTTCCTCGATGAGCCTAAGGACTCCATGGAGTAGCCCATAATAATAATACTATTATTACTATTATTGTTATTATTATAGTTGAAAGAAATTGTTCTTGTTTTAATTTTTAATGAAACATACGCAAGCAAAGTTGTGCATGAAGTATCTTCACACACAAACTGTTTATACTTGGATATAAGGTTTAAAACATGAATAATTTTTTGTCAAGTAAAATATACTTTGTAAGACAACAATAACTTTCTAAACAGTCTTTTTTTAACTTAAAAAAAAAAACCACAGAAGAATATGCATAATATAAAGTGCCATTCTAGTAACAAAAAGCAATGTTACTTTTACTGATTTAATTTTCTCTTTGTAAGGACCATTCCAAGAATGAGAAGCCAAAAAAAAAATAATAATAATAATAATAGAAAGGGTCCTTACAAAGAGAAATTTTTTCCCAAACAATGCCACTAATTACTTTAAATTCCAATTGACATAATGAGCCATATCATTTGAAAATGGGGAGGGGGGTTCTTGGAAGAGTGCTTTTTTTTAAAAAAATTTTGTAACATGCAAACTGTACTTACTTGTACAACTGTACAAAACTCCAAACAACCCTCTCCTGAGAATAAAACTAAAATAAAAGTTTTGACCAAACAATTCTCTTCTGAGAATAGTTATCAAGGTTGATAACTATTCCTTACATTAAAGATGTGTCCAAAAGAATCCCCCACACCCTATAAAATATTTAATTTTTCAAAGTTTCTCAGTTGTTCGGAAACTAGCCTCCTTTCTTTCTACCATCAACAATATAAAAAATTTGATCAGGTGGTCTCAGTTACTGTGATCAAAACGGTTTATCTGAGGTTCATTGTAAAGAACATGAAGCATACATTCCAGCAATTTTGAATGTCTGAACTAGGTAACCATGACATAATTACCAACCATCATATGAAATGGTACTTCATTGCAATTTCTTTAAATTTCAGAGATATTCAAGTCATGTTAAGACTTTCAGCACAAAACCAATCTGAATATGAATGATTCCATGCCCATTTCTTGAATTTGAAAATTAGTTATCTGAAAAATTAATACTTTTATTTTTTAAATTTATTTAATTTCTCATGTGAACTAATTAATATACAGATATTTTAGAAGAGAAAGACCGTTTTTCATTCCAACATAACTGTCAGTTGAGTTCAATACTCATTAACTGTATGCAGAATCACCATATTCACACTGATGATACTAGAAATATCATTGCAAGTTTTTCCACTTGGTTATACTATAAATTGATGAGAAATTATATTCTTGGCTTCATTCTTTATCTATGTGTAAGCAAACAAAGTTTGCATGTAAAGTGTCTTTGCAAACTTTGCTTACATTTGGATAAAGGATGAAACCAGTGCTTTTTTTCTGGAAAAAAAAAAGGTGCCGGTACTCACCATGAAGATGTTATTACAACAACTTCCACACCTTTAACATATCCTCCGATATACCCTCGTCATCTCTAGATCGCTTCTTGCTTTTGATATCAACTGCAGAATGACAACCTCGGAGCAGCCATGAGTCCACATATTTGCTAGGGTTGAAATGAGTGAGAGGAGGTCCTATTATCCTGAAGAATATCAGTGCAGAAGTTGTTCGTACAAGCAGAGATGACCAAGATGAAGTTACTATAAGATTCATTTGAGAGAAACCCATTTCACATTCACTGGAAAATATTGCAATTGTGCCCAAAGTGTGCTTTAGAGAAAGTAGTATGTCCAGGACTTTATTTTCTTGAAGATATTCATGGAAACCAAACTGCTTCTCTTTCATTTAAGCGACATTTGCATGCTAACATTTTAATTTTAGCTTCACCAAATGTCGCATTTAAGCGACATTTGGTGAAGCTTAGCACATTCAGGCAAACCAGCATCTTAGCACATTCAGGCAAACCAGCATCATCTCCTTCAAGCAGATGCTTTCCAACAGCTTCTTTCTGACTTTTATTGAAAGCAGATGAACTAATTGCAGGACTGTGTCTTTCATTTTTGTGGTGCTCAATCCCTTCGAACTTCATGTTCTTCTGACTTTGAAGAAAAATACTGTAGTACGGACCAGGATTTTCAATTCTTTCTTCAAAAAGTTGAACTGTATTCTTTATCTTCCTGTCTGAAATCTAGACTTCGTGAACTAAGTTCTTAGAGAGCATCACACATAGAGCCCAAATCAAAAACAAACTCGCATGACGTTATTTTTCTTAAAAGGCCATCATTAAGAAAGCGATCTGTTTTGCTTCTTCTGCTGTCTTTGTTTGCTTCCAGAAAGTGATGGATGAGAGCTTCAAAGTCTTGCCAGACTGTAGAAACAGTGCGAAAGCTAGATGCAACCCAGAAAGTGCTTAAAATTCTGCCAATTTTAAGAAGTTGAAGTTCTAGAGTCGCTGCACATTCCTGCAGTTCCTTAGCATTCTTAAATGATGCATTATAAGTCACATAAAGTTTGTCCATGAAACTCTTAAAGCGATTCACTCCCTCCACATTGTTCACTGTGTCACTAACAGACAATTCAATGCAATGGCTAGCATAATGCCAGAAAATAACACTAGGAAACTTCTCTTGCATTGGCCTCCCTACACCATTATGCACACCAAACAAAATGGCTGCACCATCACAAATTACAGACATTAAATACCCCTTTAAGTAATCTACAGATAATCCTAAACACCCAAGATGACTAATTAAAGAGTTTAGAATTCCTCTAGCAGTTGCATCTGATAATTCGATCAAATCTAGGAAAAGACTAATGGGAGCCAAAAGTTCAGGAAGAACTACACGAACAATAACAATCAATGTTGTTGTATTATTCACAGTTGTCGATTCATTAACAAGTAATGATATTTTGTTCTTGGAGTTCACTTAATGTTTTTCCCATTTCATTTGCGATGTGGCTCACAATGTTGATGCAAACATTTGCAGAATGAAGAATGTATCCCATGTCTAGGCCATTAAGTTCCTGTAAATTTATTTCATCTTCAAAGTGTTAAATGATTGATTTCTTCTCGTAACTTTGTAAGCGGTTCGAAACACTTTTTCATTATGTCTTTTTTATGGGACAAAGTGTTTAGGAAAACTTTCTCTAATGTTTCGTTTTTTTTTTTGCTTCAGATTTTATTTTTTGGCACGCTTTGTGTACTGCACTCTCCTTATGATAGTAAATATTTTTTCTTGATGACATTAACTGTTGTTGGCGAGATTCTCGAAAATGACGAATTTTACCATTTGCCAAATCTGCTGAAATTTTCGTTCCCATGTGTTTATCGACGGCAAGACTTCCGACATCACAACACACTTTACAGCCCAACATTTTATTCTTGACATACAGTCACTCGTTTCTCTCGCAGAAGTCATTTTTCTGCAAAAGTGTCCAACAACATTCAGGCCAATCATTATCAGAATCTGCTTAATTTTGATCTTCGGTCTTGGTTTGTGATCCTCTTCACCAAGTGTATTTTCGGTGCTAGTTTTCTGTTTTACAGGATCACAAGTAGATTCAACAATTTCTGCTTCTTCAGCATTCCTTTTTTTACTCATTAGCATAAAGTAACTACTTATTGTACTCATTTTGAACAATGATTGCACTGATTTAACTTAGATTAATTCAAAACTCACGTGAACACCTGCCTGTTGCAGAGTGAATATAGAACTGATAAACTGATATTGGAAGCAATCAGAAGTGAACACAACTTCCTGTTTCCAGTTGCGTACCAACCTATGAAACAGGAAAGCAGAGAACCAACTTTCAAGTAATCAAAACTAAAAATTCAATTTGCGAACACAGTACCATCTACCGGAATATTTATAATACATTTTGCTGTCAATAAATCGCAAATTTTCAAAAACTTAAGAAAAAAGGTGCCAGTACTGTGGACCTCCAGAAAAAAAGCTGGATGAAACCAAGAATATAATTTCTTGGCATCTTTAATTTATACTAGAAATATCAGTGTTTTGTTTTTGTTTTTTTTTAAATAACTTCAAGTAACCAATTTTTTTTCTAGTTTTTTAAAAATTTCTTTTTCTCATCATTTACCATAATGAATTGTGTACTGCACTCTCCTTATGATAGTAAATATTTTTTCTTGATGACATTAACTGTTGTTGGCGAGATTCTCGAAAATGACGAATTTTACCATTTGCCAAATCTGCTGAAATTTTCGTTCCCATGTGTTTATCGACGGCAAGACTTCCGACATCACAACACACTTTACAGCCCAACATTTTATTCTTGACATACAGTCACTCGTTTCTCTCGCAGAAGTCATTTTTCTGCAAAAGTGTCCAACAACATTCAGGCCAATCATTATCAGAATCTGCTTAATTTTGATCTTCGGTCTTGGTTTGTGATCCTCTTCACCAAGTGTATTTTCGGTGCTAGTTTTCTGTTTTACAGGATCACAAGTAGATTCAACAATTTCTGCTTCTTCAGCATTCCTTTTTTTACTCATTAGCATAAAGTAACTACTTATTGTACTCATTTTGAACAATGATTGCACTGATTTAACTTAGATTAATTCAAAACTCACGTGAACACCTGCCTGTTGCAGAGTGAATATAGAACTGATAAACTGATATTGGAAGCAATCAGAAGTGAACACAACTTCCTGTTTCCAGTTGCGTACCAACCTATGAAACAGGAAAGCAGAGAACCAACTTTCAAGTAATCAAAACTAAAAATTCAATTTGCGAACACAGTACCATCTACCGGAATATTTATAATACATTTTGCTGTCAATAAATCGCAAATTTTCAAAAACTTAAGAAAAAAGGTGCCAGTACTGTGGACCTCCAGAAAAAAAGCTGGATGAAACCAAGAATATAATTTCTTGGCATCTTTAATTTATACTAGAAATATCAGTGTTTTGTTTTTGTTTTTTTTTAAATAACTTCAAGTAACCAATTTTTTTTCTAGTTTTTTAAAAATTTCTTTTTCTCATCATTTACCATAATGGGTTTAAAGGAATGTAAGGGAATGATAGTAGCCAGTTAAGCAGAACAGTAGCAACAACCATGACAATACCTAAAGAAAAAAGCAGAAACAATGTCTGAAGAAGTGAATGGAGTGGGTTTATGAGAGAGGCCTATCTTTTTCAATTTGGCATCAATCCTAATATTAGGGAGATGCTTATATCAGGCAAAAAATATGAGTGTAACAATTGTAATAAACTGCAAATAAACTATTATACCAAATGGTGTCTCTGCCCAAAGCCCTCTAAAACTGAAGTTTGCACATTTCACTTGAACAATCATCAAGCTGATAAACGGCTGAAGGTCTCCATTCAAATGAGAAATTTTGAAGCACAATCCCAACCCAAAATATCTCGGAGTCACCTTAAATTGATCTTTATCCTTTGGGAAACACTCTTGGAAAATGTCTGCCAAAAGTTAAAAATTAGGAATAATATCATCAGGAAGCTCATGTGTTCAGGCTGGGGAAGAGGGGTGGAAAGGAGCTAACACTTTAAAATCTGCTGCCCATGCCCTAGGGTACTCCTGTGCAGAATATTGTGCTCCAGTGTGGTATTCGAGTCATCATGACAGCAAGGTCAACATGCAACTTAACGATACCATGAGAATCATCACGGGTTGCATAAAGTCTAGACATGTTGAGTGGCTACCAACACTCTAACATCATACCACCAGACATAAGGAGGAAAGCTGCCACTAACAGAGAATGGATAAAATGTATGGGAAATAACAACTTACCCATCCACGTGGACTTCAAAATCTACTGCCTAGTGGCTTCAAGTCCCACAACCCGATCTGGAAAAATCAGCAACCAGATACGTATTCTCCTGAAACTGAATGGAAGAATCGCTGGCTTACTTAAACAACAAAACAACTTAAACACCTCATTACAGACTCCACAAGAGGCCACTGGCTTGGATCTGCCCAGGCAGCAATGGAGCACACTCAAATGCCTGAGGATATGCCATGCAAGATGTGCTACAATGATGTACAAGTGGGGCTTGTGTGATCCCCAGCATGTCACTGTGGTGCCGATCAATGGACAGTCAATCATACTATTCCACTGCCCACTGCGAAGTTTTCAGGGTACATTGACGGACCTATTACAGGTTACCCTGGACGCAATCCAATGGATTAGAGACAATATGAACTTAAATTTGTGATTTTTTAGCACATAGTTTTAGTTTTAGTGTGTGTGTGTGTGTGTGCGTTCACGTTCCTATTTTTATCTTTCTATTTGCACAAACCCAACCCATACAAAATGTATGCATGTACTTTAAACACCTCTAGTGCAAGTCTCTAGAATTATTTGTATCTAACTAAACTGAATAACAACTAACAGATTTGTCATAAAAATCAGCAATAAAAAATTTTTTAAAAAAAGGCAAGAACACAGAAAATTTCAACTGCATTCTCAATGGAGAACCAACAGAACGAGCAAAATATATCAGCTATTTAAGGTCAGTTTTTAGTGAAGATAGCAAAAATTAAATTTGAAAATACTAAACAGAAAAGCAAAGACAGTATAGTGGGGAGCTAGTTGAATATATTTATATGGAATAAGAAGATTAGCCAAAACACTAAACTAGCAGTGCACAAGATGGTGTTAAATCCAGTTTTAAGTTATGATCTGAGAGCTGGGTTAGAAATAAAGCACTTGATCAAGGACTACAGACCACAGATATGAGAGTTGTGAGAAAAATTAGGTGCCTAAACAGACAGCATGAATGGCAGAATCATTTTAATATGATTCTCTCATTAGATATTAGGAAGAAACTTGGCATTGTTAGCATTCATTCCAGATTGTGTGGGTAACCTAAAGTGGTATGGTCACTTAAACATAATGGAAGAGGAAAGGTTAGCAAAACAGGTATTTTATGCCAAGATGGTAAGAAAAAGACCCAATGAAAGACGAGCTTTAGGGATTGATTCTGTCAGAAATGCCCTATAAGTCTGAAATTTTAGATATGACAATATTGACAAGTAAATACTAATTCTGAAAGAAATTGTTGATAAGAGATTAGTAAGAATGAAAACTTAATCATGTAGTCCTTTTAATAGCCTCATTATGTAGTATCCTCAAGGGGGTACATATCAGGAAACAGGTAATAAATTTAGTTTAATCCTTTATCCAAGTGTGAGCAAACAAAGTTTGCGCCTGAAAGTATCTTCAGGACTGGGGTAAGGTGGTACAACACCTTACCCCAGTCCTATAGGTAGAGATGACCTGCCTTCTGCCTGGTATCTCCACTTGGGCCTGGCTCCCACTGAAGAGACCTCAATAAAGGTCGAAACTAGTCTGGGTTGTGGCCCTTCCCTTAATGCATAACATTAGACATATCTGCAAGGAGATGTGTTTTGCATTATGAGAGATACTGAGATAGGAGTGTTGGTAGCTTGCTCCACCTTTGCAACGAGTTGCCCTGGTGTTGTACCACCTTACCCCAGTCCTGAAGATACTTTCAGGTGCAAACTTTGTTTGCTCACACTTGGATAAAGGATTAAACTAAATTAATTATACTCTAACCAAGTGAAAAATAAACTTTCAACATCTTTCTCTAAATCCAGAGTAATTTATTAAAAAAGGGTGGCACACCATTTGGCAACTCCTATAGGTAGAGATGACCTGCTAATGCTTCTGCCAGGTATCTCCAATTGGGCCTGGCTCCCACTGAAGAGACCTCAATAAAGGTCAAAACTAGAGTGGGTTGTGACCCTTCCCTTAATGCATAACAGTAGACATATCCGCAAGGAGATGTGTTTTGCATTATGTGAGATACTGAGATAGGAGTGTTGGTATCTTGCTCCACCTTTGTCTTGCTCCACCTTTGCAACAAGTTGCCCTAGTGTTTTACCACCTTACCCCAGTCCTGAAGATACTTTCAGGTGCAAACTTTATTTGCTCACACTTGGATAAAGGATTAAACTAAATTTATTATACTCTAACCAAGTGAAAAATAAACTTTCAACATCAGGAAACAGATGATTATGATTAACAACAAGGAGAAATAGCTGTGCTTGCAGATGTAGTGATTTGCACATATTCAGAACAGCTACAGAATAAACTGGACAGATGAAACAATGTAACACAGATGTGGGTTACATAGTAAGAAGAGTGAGAGTATGACTTTTAATTGTAGACAGAGAGAATGTACAAGTTAATGGTGTTAAACTAAATGAGCAATTCCTGAAGAGTAGTGAAGACTTCAAATATTTGGGAAATGAACGTTGTAGTGATGAATGTTTAGATCAGAGAATATCAAGGAGGACAATTTCACTGGTTCAAACTTTTTTTTTTAAAGTTAGACGGTGAAATCGAAATGAAGTGAAAAACTAAATTTAAAAATTTCTTTTGTTTGTCGATTTTGTCTTATGCTTCAGAGACAGAAAGATGGGGAAATAAAAGCATAGGCAGAATGTAAGCAAGGAAATGAAAGATTTTTTGAGAAAAATGTTGGTAAAAACAAGGAAAGAAAGATTAAGAAATCTGGACTTGAGCAATATTTTGATAAATGTTTTACTAGAAAGTATTGAAGAAACTTGTGAACTCCTCTTTGAAGTGGTTTTGAATTTTATTGGTATTATTTCTACATAATCATCATCATCAAATTCTTGACAAGCATCCTCAACAGGTGTAGGTGTACAGGATATTATAATTGTCATTACTAACTTCCAATCAACAATTTTATTGATAGGAAGGAATCTTTTTCCTGTCAATTCGGCAGAGAACACTTGTTTTTGTTAATCTTTTCTCTCCAATTCTGTTTAAGTAACCATACCACCTGTGATTAGCTCTGCTAACACATTCCTGGATGCTAACAAAGTTAAGTACTTTTCTAATATCCTAGTTTTTAATATGATATTCTGTTCACCCATAATATTTCTCAAAACTCTCATATCTATGGTCGTCTTTGGTCAGTTTTTTTATTTCTAACCCAGCTCTTAGATCCATAAGTTAAAATTGGCTTCAACACTGTGTTGTATACAGCTAATTTAGTGTTTTGACTAATTTCTCTCTTATTCCATATAAATTTATTCAGTTGACTTCCTACCATACCAGCTTTGTTGATTCTGTTGTCTATTTCCATATTTAATTTACCATCTTCACTAAAAATTGTGCCTAAGTAGCTAAAATGTTTTACTTGTTCTATAGGTTCTCCATTCACAATACAGTTGATATTTTCAAAGCTTCTGCATATTTTCATTGTCTTTCTTTTTTTTATTATTATTATTTCTAATTCATTATAAGTCCAAATCACTTGAAAAAGCAGGAGTTAACAAGCATCTGTACCACATTTTCTTGTTTACATTCATTCTGGCTTTTTTTTTAATTATTTTCCCTTTAATTATTTTATTCACTTTTTGCATGACTCTTTCTCTCATTATAATGAGAGTAATTCTAGCATCTAATCCAGTCTTTATGGACTGATGAAAAGATTATTTTTTTGACTTAATTGCTTCTTAAATTCTACCATTTCCACAGTGTTCCTTTTCCTTTTCTGATTACACTTGTTCTCCCACACACACACACCTCTTCTGCTGTTCCTTAGCATTGCATCTTGAAGTTTCTTCCATTCATCATTTACATTTCCTTCGTCTAACTTGTGGACCATGGATCTCATCTGATTTTTGATCATCTTTTACCTCAGTATTGTTTCAACATCCACTAATTCAGCTTTCTTCTTTACTTGCCACATTTATTTTCTATACATTCCTTAAATGTGGCTATAAGAAACCTATGATCTTCATTTAAGGTAAGAGATGGCAAATTTTGATGTCCATGCCTTCCTACTCCACTGTTTATCAATGATAAAATAATCTATTACTGATTTTTGTTTATTATCTTAACTATATCTTCTAATTCTGTGGCTTTATCTTTTCACAGACTGGTTGTTTCCAATTTTGAGATAGTTGATGCAAAAATCTAATAATCTTTGTCCTTCATTTCTTTGACCAAAACTTAATGGTCTAAAATATTTGTTTTATTTCTGTTCTACCTTCTCCAGTTTAAGATCTTCTAAGATGATTACTTTTATTATAAATACTTCCCTCCAACTGATTTTCAAATAGCATCTTTTTTTTCATATCTAGTTCTTGTTTTATTGGTATTATTTCTACATAATCATCATCATCATCAAATTCTTGACAAGCATCCTCAACAGGTGTAGGTATACAGGATATTATAATTGTCATTACTAACTTCCAATCAACAATAAAATTGTTGATTGGAAGTTAGTAATGACATTGTGGTGCATATACCTGATTAAGTGATGCTGTTTATCATTACATTCAAATACAAACCTCATTATCCTATTACTATAGCAACATAATTTACAAGTCTATCAATTGCTTTCTTAATGATAATTAAAACAACACTTTTTTTTATTACAGTATTATTAATCATTAGCTCCTTTCCAAAACAAAACAACATCTACTCTTATTTTCCTCGTTTTTATTTTGTCTCACTCAAATCCAAAGCAACGAATTTCCTCTCCATCTCCATTCCTTGTATTCATATTAATAACACATTACTTGGGGAGTGATTCCCTCCCCACTTGAATACTCACTGTAATTGTAATTATACTGTTTGTCTGCTTCACACAATTTATTTCTGGAAAAAAAAAAAAAAAAAAAAATATATATATATATATATACACACATATCTCACACAGCATTTGTAGTTTTCTTGCATCCATTTATCTGAGTTATTCCATAAGAAAATGAAGGGTCATATTTCATTTTTCCATAAGTAATTTTTAAACATTACTTCAAAGGATCATAAATCTGATCTATAGGAAATTCTTGGGGAGTATGAACTTTCAAAATCTCATTTACATATCATGAATAGATTTCAAGACAAAAACAATCAAAAGTGAATCAATTTTTATCAACATTTGGCAAATATAGTTTTACCTGTTTTGTATATGCATGATTAAAATTAAATGAAAACTTACTGGATGAAAAACATTGTTTCAGGCTTACAGCAGGCTCATTTTGATGCCCATGCCTTCCTACTCTATTCTTCAAGACTGAAATGATCTATTATGGATTTTTGTTTACTATCCTGTAACTATGTCATTTATCGGAAGTTTTAAAAGTTTTTCGTCATCGAGTTTTGCTGTAATTTTGGTATAGGCTATTTAAAAGGCCCGGATTTTTTGTTAAAAGGATTAACAATGCAAGCTTACTTTTCACTGATAACTGATGATGAAATAGAAAATGATTCTAGAAACTTTATGATTTTAAAGAATGTTAAAGGAATAATGCCACACAATTTTTCGGTTATTGTTCTTTATAAATGAATGTTATTTGAAGATTAATCGCAATATACATCGATACATTTACATCGTCAGTGATTAAAAAGTTCAATTAAAAAAGAAGCAAATCAAATGAGAAACATCGATTAATACTTACCCAAAAGAAACGAAAAATACCGCGTAAAATAACAGCAAGATTATGAAGGCTGTTTCATAAAAATAAGATAGCTGGCTGTCATTTTTAAACAAAATAGGTTTATGATGACGATAAAAATTGTAAAGAAGAAATTAATTAAAGTAGCTCTTAATATTCGATTGGAAAATAATGCGTTCCTTCCACAAACTATTCACGGAATTGCAAAAATTAAAAATAAGAACATCATACACCAACAAACATTTCGATGGAATTTTTCATAACCACTGCAACGAACAGCCAACCCTAACGGTAGTGTTTACCACACAGTACAATTATGATCGTGAAAACCTTTTACTTAATAAATGACTTTTTAAAAATTAGCAATATTACAAAGCTTAATGTTCATTAAAAAGCGCCTCATATGCATTAAAGCTAGTTAAGTATATATAAAAAAGATCTGTAAGTTTACATATTATTATTACAGTATTATTATTCCAGTGATATCTTCATAGCGTCAAAGACTCATTTTGGAAGGTTCGCTCGACTACAAAACATCACTTAATGTACAATATATTTATACTAAAAATCTGAAACAACAAAGACAATTCTCAGATATAATCACACACACTCACACAATGCCGGTCATACAGCTTCTCAAACTCGTCCAGGGATGTGTCACTCACCACATTCTCTGGAAATCACTTGCTCATTATTCGCCATGAGAAAAACCTGCTCCTCACTCCTCTGGCGAAACTCTTGTTCAAATTCCATAAATTAGCTCTAGTTCTTTCCCTTCCTACCTTGATTTAAAAATTTTCTCCTATATCTATTCTACAAAATCTATCTCGCAATTTGTCTCTATCATATCGCCCCTTTTCTACCTATCTAACAGACACTGTAATCCACACTTAATCTGTTCTCATAGTCAACGTTCCGCAATCCTGAAATTATCTTAGTTATTCACTTTTGAATACATTCCAGTAATTCCTCATTGTCCTTAAAGCCATGATACCAACTGTGTGAGCAGTAGTTCGAAATGGGGTCGAATAAATATCACATAATGCACATTCACTTCTCTGTCATAACTTACTAATATCCCCTTCATTAATCCACAAAAACTCTGTGTTGTCTTTCCCACCTTTGCTATGTTTCCCTAGAATATTTTTACTATATCCATAGTCATCTCTAAAACTCTTGAAGTGCAATAGAGAACAGTGCATTCCATCTCCTCGGTCCGAAATGATAACCGTACTAGTCGACTCGGAAGAGCCATCAACACTATTTTGTCTATAGGACCTGCGAATCCATGTCCTCTTGAAGTTAGTTAACATGAGAGTTTTAATAACGCTTCCCAAATTTGAATGATCTGCAAACAACTGAAATATCCCTTTGAGCCAAACGACATGGCGTCAATATACAAATTAAATAGTAATGACACCAACATAGAAGACTGTAGCATTCCACTTGCCACCTTTCCTTTCTGAGAGATTGCTCTCCCATATATACATATTGC
Source organism: Typopeltis vanoorti (assembly GCF_054136105.1). Taxonomy (NCBI): domain Eukaryota; kingdom Metazoa; phylum Arthropoda; class Arachnida; order Uropygi; family Thelyphonidae; genus Typopeltis; species Typopeltis vanoorti. Next base: position 44,101,182 of record NC_143553.1, read on the forward strand.
TCTCTGATACCTTAGCAAGCTACAAAGCCATGTCGCCAATTTAATATCAACCCCAATTCCATGAAATTTAAAGCTGATTCGTCATGTGATACTTTATAAAACATCTTTGCAAAATCAAGAAACATTACAATATAACTGCCAGCTTTATTCAGACTGATTTCAATTGGCTGGAATTGTAGGAGTGTGAAAATGTCTGTCAGTTCAATGTTAATAAATGTATGGTCATGCACTTTGGTGTGATTAGAAATCCAATGTTGTTTCATATTGATGGGATTATGCGAGAAAAATTTATCAGATTAGGGATCTTAGCTTTTAGTTGTCAGGAAGATGAAGTTCAAGAGGTCATATAGCAAAAATTGTGAACACAACTCAGAGAATAATTGCAATGCTGGAACCAACCTTGACATATAAAGATATGGAAGTAATTTGTCCTCTTTACAAGGTCTTGATAAGACATCACTAGCACTATTCCGCAAAGGTCGGATCTTCTGGTTTCCGAGGTGATTCTGATACAATGGAGAGAGCGCAAAGGAGAGTGTCAAAAAGTACAGAATGCAGAGTACTTACTCTTTTTAAATGTCAATATACATTTTTTTAAAAAATCTATCTAAATAGAAATTCGTCGTATTAACATATGCATTGGCACAAATATGCACAAAATTTTCTATACAATGCAGTAATACAACACACCGTTCAATAGTACAATAGTAATCATCATAACAATAACAGAAAATTATATACATAATTTTTCTGCATTTTGTCTTTTGTGTTTTTCTATATATGCGTTACATGGACGAAATTTTCCTAATTTAGGAACATGGCCCGGAAAACTTACAAACCTTTCTCGATCATTTAAACAATTTTCATCGAAATATACACTTCATGTCCTAACCAGAAGTTAATGATGTTCTGGCTTTTCTAGACATAAAACTTACTAGAACAATTGATGGTCTCAAGATTTCTATCTTTAGGAAGCCAACACACACACACAGATAGATACCTATATGCTTCGTCTCATCACTACCCACTCCTCAAAAATTAGCAATTATTTCCACACTAGCTCATCAGGCAAGATCCTTGTTGTCAGAAGAAGAGGAACTTCAATATGAATTAATTACCTCAAAAGGACTTTCTTAAATAAGGGTTACTCTCCTAAAAGTATCTATAATCGTTTTAGTGTATGTATTCAAAACAAAGTAATGAAGATAACTCAAACCTCACAGCCTACATCTCCTTACCATATAAATAAGTTCTCTTTCTCCTAAACTGTCGAAAATCCTGAAAAAAATTAATGTTAAAACATATTTCTTCACCTTAATAAAACTCCGATCTTGGCTCAGTCAAACTAAAGTAAAACACGACCTTCTTCAGTTCCCAGGAGTATACAAATTCATTTGCAGTTGCGGCAAACCATATAATGGGCAGACAGGAAAGACCATCTCTCTCTCTCTCTCCCCGCCTAGAAGAACAACAGAACACGTGCTAGTGCCATATCCAGCCACGTTTTATTCTCTGTACCAATGTTGAAGGACCACAACATCAAATAGACAGGAACTTAACTTCAAACACCCATAAATGCTCAATGAATTAGATAGACGTATCTTGGAATCCAAAGAAATAGAGCTCAACCCTGCCCATCTAAACAGCAATTTCATTTACAGCCTACCAGTTTCACATAGCGCTGTAATCCAGATTTGGTGTACTCGTGATTTCATTCACACGCAAAGTGCTTCACGCCAGAACTAACGCTCTGACTTGATTTCAAACATCACTACTGCTTGATCTAACCCCAGTGTTTGTCTAAAGTACAATATATTTTTAAGATGTTGTTTATTCCCTGATACTGTATTCACCTGATGAAGTCGGCATTTCCGATGAAACTAGTAGTGAAACAGCATTAAATCTTTAATATTTTTTCTCCGTGTTTAAGTCAGTTAATAAACGCACACACACACACACACACACACACACACACACACACACACACACACACACACACACACACACACACACACACACACACAACATTATATATATATATCACTGGTGTGGAGGCTAGCTTGTGAAAGGACGTACTGTCGGAGAACTCCTGAAAGATTTGTGATTTTTGTTGATTTATTAATATTTTGTTAGATTTAATTGTGTAATTTTAGTATATTATTGTAGTTTTATAAGTGTAGTCAGTGTACTAAAGTGTTTTATAACATAATCTATGTCAGGAAGTCGCCGCTAGAGGAATTCGTAGTGTGTAGTGTTCGTGAAAACTCCAGATAAGATAAGCGTTGTTTTCAGTTATCGTTGATAAATTTACTTTAATATTGCGTACTTTTGTTTGCATTGCGTATCTTAGTGCGTCCGTTTGTGTGTTTTTGTTGTTTATAGTTTGATAAAATAAGCTAGTAGTAAGTATGGCTCCAGTACGAAGGAAAATGGCGGCCAGTAATGATGGTTCGCCATCTTCTTTCAAGAACGGTAATGTAAAGGAGATGATTCAGTGTACTATCTGCGAAATGCACGCTTTGCGCAGTGCGGTCAGATGATAATAAAGGAGTGAATGTGTGTAGAAAATGTAGGGAGAATAAGGAATTGAAGTGTAATTCGGATCGTGAATGTGATATTTTTGTCAAACTTCAGAATGAAGAAAATAGGGATATGACAAGAATCGGCGAGGTTGTACCAGAGAATTGTGAGAGTATGAATGTAGAAAGTGTGAATGATAGTATTAATGGTTTTACAGAGAACAAAAATGATGAGATAGATGCAATGAGTGAGATCGCAATGTTCAATGGTGCGACACAAAGAGCAAAACAGCAGCTATAGCGTATGAGCAAAAGTCGACTGAATGAACCAACCAATAATAAAAAGTATGACAAGAAAAATAGACGTATGAGTGTGAACATGAACAAAAGGAAGGATAGAGTGCTGTATGGAGACTCGTTAGTACGAGGTGTGTTAGTAGAGGATTTGACAAAATCGTACCAACCTGGTGCGACCATAAAGGATGTAACTGAGTCTATTAAAGAGCAAAAGGAAAGGGTGAAATAAATGATTGTTGTGGCAGGTACGAATGATTTGAAAGGAGATAAAATGGAAATGATAGAAGACCGGAATGAATTGTTTGAGGTAGCAAAAGAAAAGAGTGAGAGAGTTAGAATGATTAGTCTTTTCCCACGGTATGAAAGTGAAATGTTTAAAAGGAGGGCCATAATTGCGAATGACTTTATGCGTGGGTTATATATAACGAGTGGTGTGGAATTTGTGGATGTGTGGAGTCAGTTCGATGGGCGAAAGGATCTATATAAGATGGATGGCTTGCATTTGAATGGTTACGGTGTAAGGAGAATTGAGAAAGTGTTGCTGAATGTAATGGATGTGCAAATTCAGGGAAACTAGATTTATTAAGGGGGGGCAGTTGAATGTAAGAATGTAAGAATCCTTAGGGAGGCAGTTGAATCTAAGAATCCTTAGGGAGGCAGTTGAATGTAAGAATGAATATAATATGCTAGAGCAAATAAGGACAACAAACCAGAGTGGGATAGTTAATATAAGGCATCAAGGTAGGGTTGCGGCTAATGGGGGTCTTAAATTCATGTACACTAATGCTAGGAGCATTAGGAACAAGAAGGAAGAGTTTTTGGCCATGGTTGGCACTTCCAGACCACAGTTTATTGGTATTAGTGAAACATGGCTGACTGTAGATGATATAGGTAGTGGGATTGAATGTGATGGATATAGTGTGATGGGGAGGAGTATTGTTGATGATAGCTGATGAGCTACAGGCCAAGGAGAATAGACGTAGAATTGCAGGATAGAGAAAAGAGAACATTTGAGGCCATTTGGTGTGAGATTGTGGCTAGAAGAACTGAATATACAATTGGGTGCTGCTATAGACCAGGTGATGGAAAAGATGGTGGAGACAGTATGCACAAGCAAATAGAAGAAATTAGTGGAAGGAGGGAAATTATTATGGCAGATTTCAACTATGGTCGCATTGATTAGAGTGAGGAGAGGACACACGGGAGGAAGGAATTGGATTTTATGCGGTTGTTAAGGGATAACTATCTGCGAGAGCATTTAATGGAAAATATTAGGCATCAGAGAGTTCTTGACCTGGTATTTACATCTGAGGATTTGGCTGTAACAAATATGACCACATTGCCACCAATCGGTGAGAGTGATCATAGGGTCTTGACTTGGGAGGTGGCTAAAGGTGTGGAATTTTCAGTTAAGACAGGGTAGATGTATAATTATCGGGCTGGAAAGTATGACGAGCTTAGGAGTTTGATTGGTTCAGTGCCATGACATGTACAAATGCAAGAACTAGAAGATGATAGCGCATGGGAGGTAGTTAAGAAGTGCTTGCATGAAGCAACGGCTGACTGTTTACCTAGAGTCCGAATAATAAATCAAGTAGGGGTTAAATGGAAGAATAACACCATTAAGCTTGAGTTGCAAAAAAAGAAACAACTATGGAGGGAATTTAAGGAGAAAAGTGAACGGCAGGCACATGAACGGTATAAAGCACAGGCCAGAAGGGTAACGAGTGTGGTAAGAAAAGCAAAAAAGGATTACGAAAAAACATTGGCCATGCAGGCTAAAGAGAATCCTAAACAGTTTTTTAGATATGTAGCAAGTAAAAGGAAAAATGTCTATGGCAGAATGATTTTAAAGAATGCCGATGGTAGGGAGGTAACTGAATCAGTTGATATAGTTGAGTTACTGAGTGAGCACTTTGCAAGTATATATCATCCAGGTGGTGACATTGCAGAAACGAATAAACCAGAAGATTATACGGGAATTGTGGTGAATGAAGTGGAGGTGAGTAGTCTATTGCATAACCTCAATGTCAATAGATCCGTGGGATTGGATGGTATACTAGCTCGTGTTACGAGAAGCAGCTAAAGAATTGTCAGTACCCTTGACCATTTTGTTTAATTTGAGTCTCGTGTCTGGGTTAGTCCGTAGGGGGTGGAAAGTAGGGGAAAATTGTTCCACTGCATAAAGATGGTTCCAAGACTGCTGCTGTAAATTACCGACCGATTAGCATATCAGGAATCATTGTCAAGGTCCTAGAGAAATTAGTCAAGAAAAGAATACAGGATTGGATAGATGAAAATGGGATATTGTACGGGGAACAACATGGTTGTGTGAAGGGTGGATCATGCCTCAGTAACTTGCTCACGTTTTATAACACAGTGACGGCTGAACTGGGTAGGGGTAATGGGTTTATAGTGATACTACTGGACCTTGCCAAGGCGTTTGACAAGATACAACATGGAACCCTAATCAGTAAACTGGAGCAAATGGGGATAGATGCAGGGTTGGTGAGATGGATAGGAGGGTGGTTGAAGGAGAGATACCAGAGAGTGCAGTTTATGCAGGAGTGGAGTCTAAAAGACGTCTTGTGGCTAGTGGTGTGCCACAGGGTTCTGTTCTTGGACCACTGCTTTATAATTTGTATAAAGCGCAGGCCTTTCCTATATCATTGTTCATCAATGATATAGGAAAGGATTTGAGAGGAAGTGTCACTTGTTTGCTGATGATGCAAAGTTGGGTAGAGCAATAGTGAGTGCACAGGATGTCAAAATTTTACAGGATGATTTGGATAGTTTGGAGGACTGGGCTAGGAAAATTGGATGTCAATTTAATGTGGCAAAATGTAAGGTTATGCACTTTGGGGTGAAAAGAATAGCAGCAGTATATCGCATTGGTGGAACCGTATTCCAGGAGATTGATGATGCCAGGGATTTGGGAGTGTTGGTGGATAGGGAATTGAAGTTTAGGGGGCACATTGCAAAAGTGACTAAATCAGCTCATCAAATCACTTGGCTTCTGAAAAATACTTTATCATGCAGAGACAAACACGTTGTTGTTCCTCTGTATCGAGCCTTGATAAGACCCCATCTGATCTACTGTGCCCAGTTATGGGAACCAGGGTTTCTTCGTGATGGAGAGAAGTGGAGAGGATCCAGAAACGAGTGACCAAGATGATAGATGGTCTGTGGAATGAACCTTATGAGAATAGGTTGAAGATTTGTGGGTTGCAGAGATTGGACGATAGGCGAAGGAGGGGGTGATATGATTGAGACATTCAAATTACTGAAGAGTTTCTATAAGATTGATCCAGAAGATATTTTTGAACATATGACTGGTGATGTGAGGACTAGGGGCCATGGATGGAAGCTGGACACGAGCGTGGTTGACAAGGGAGGTAGAGCTAAGTTTTTTACTTGGAGAGCGGTGAATGAGTGGAATAAGCTTCCAGAGTCTGTTGTGGGTGCTACGACCGTGAATGAGTTCAAGGCAAGGTAAGTTCTTAACATGATGTTAGGGCCTTCCTCGATTAGTCTGTCGACTCCTTTGAGTTGCCCGGAACAATAATAATAATCGAAATATATGAAATATAGAAAAAAAATTGATTTACTCGGTTGTTATACATATTTTTAAAAAGAATTGAATGACTTAAAGCAGAGAGATGGAAAAGCAGTTTACTAATACTACACAACTAGTGTCAACATTTTAACAGACTTCGTCAGGTGGACATTATAAAAGAAATAACCATTAAACATGACGGAAAACTCTGTGAACATCACGGAAAGTAAATGTATATATTTAACAGCTGTTCCCACGTTGGCTACATTGTTAGACGTGAGCGTGCGTATACCATCTCGTGAGGGCCAGTATTTGATCACAGCAGAATGGCAGTCTGAAAAGTTGTAGCTTAGGTTGTTGTTTAGATGTTAAGGATTGTGGATGATTTCCTCAGATTCTATAATCATCCTTTCCAATTCATGGCAACGGAAAATGTTGTTAGATTTGTCCCAAAGGATTGTATGGCTATGGCTTTCTTCATCAAAATTGGCCAAGTAAAGCACTGGCACGTGTTCTCTTGTAAGCAATGTCTCTCTTATGCTCCTCAATGCGTTACTCGATGGACCTGTTTGTTTGGCCAAAGTAAGGAATGTCACAGTCACACCAGATCTGATAAACACCGGGATATTTAAGATTATGATGACGAGGTTTTGGATGGCTTACTAAAGAACGAATTTTTAGAAGAGGAGTAAATAAAGTTTTTATGTTGTATTTTTTAAGAACCTTGGCAAATTTGGGAGAAACAGAGCTGATGTATGATATAGAGATATTACCTTTTACATTATTCGTCTCTCCATTATGGCGACCAGGAGGATTAAATAGGAATTTTTTAGTATTTTTTTAAAATATCCATTTAATCGAAAAGTAGATCTAAGAAAATTGATTTCTTTATGAAGTTCAATCGGGTTCTCAAGAATAGAACGTGCCCTATGTCCCAAAGTAGAAATTATTTCAAATTTCTGATGATGATAATGATGGGATTGAATATGGAGATATCTATTGGTGTGGGTAGGTTTCCTGAAGATCGAGATTTTTAGTGGTCAGTTTGACGTCTAAAAATGGAAGGGAACCGCTAGCTTTAAACTCAGCTGTAAATTTAATATTTGGGTGTTGACCATTTAGATGGTCAAGGAATTTCGGGAGAGATTCACCGCCATGGCTCCAAATTAGGAAAATGTCGTCAACATATCGTTTCCCAATTCTTGGATTCAAGGGATAGGAAGAGATAGCTTTAATTTCCAAATCTTCAAGATAAATGTTGGCAAGTACAGGAGATAAAGGATTACCCATAGCAAGGCCATGATTTTGTTTATAGTGGGCATCCTGAAATTTGAAATACCGTGACTTGATGCAATGAGTGAGGCGAAGATCTTTTTAGATAATTTATCCTTGAGTAGTACAAGAACTACGTCTCTAGGAACATTTTTGAACAAGGAGACTATGTCAAAGCTACTCATGATGTCATCTTCTTTGGCAATATGCCGCCCGAAGACAAACGTATAGTTCAAATCTAGTCGCCGACTGGAGGAAGTTTTCCTAAGCCTCCCTTTGACTGGTTCCCGAGTTAGTCGTACTCTGGCACGAACAGGCGGGTTTTTTCTTCCGGAAAGTCGGGTTTTTCGTCCTGTGAAATCAAGAAAATGGAACGTAGAACCCATTTTATTTCAGACAGTAACACATTGGGTTAGGGTTAGGTATAATGAGATGGCAACACTTGTTTGCCGGTCTCTTCATCGGTTGTTGCCTATAATTAATGATAGGCATTGAGCACATATCTCTGATTGGCTACCGGTGGAGATCGAACTGCCCACTCAGTCTCCAAAAGCTAGGTATGGTTAAAAGGCTTCGCATACTTCCTATGAGGGAATTAACAGCGTTAGTTGATTTTTTAATATCTTATATTATTTTCTTTGAGCGACTGTAAAATACTGAACAATGCTTTCCATTTATGTATAAGTTTAATAAATTCACCCATTGGCGCTATATTTTTATAATTCTTATCAGCATTCCCAAATCTGTGGTCTTTAGTCTGTGATGAACACTTTCACTTCTAATGTATCTCTAAAATTACACACATTAAAATTCGTTTGAAGATTGTTTTGTGTACCACTACTTTACTGTTTCAGTTAATTTCTCTCTTCTTGCATAAACATTTACTTAGTTGTTTCCTACTATTTCAGATTTGCTAATTTTGTTGTACATTTTTGTATTTATAGATATACATAGATATTATTATAAAAAAAAATCTGCTAACGCCTTGTTATTCCTATATATAGGGAGTAGGCGAGGCCGTTTAGCTCTATATAACTTTTGGAGACTGAGTGGGCAATTCAATCTCCGCTGGTACCAAATCAGAGATAGCTGGCCAAAGGCTATCACTAATTAAGCGGCACGCAGTGAAGAGTGCCGCCATCTCGTGGTCACTGACCCTAACACTCGTATTTAATGTCTGGAATAATGTGGGTTCTACGGTCGATTTTCTTGAGTTTACGGGGCGAAAAACCCGAGGAAAAATCTGCTTTCCCGTGCCAGAGATCGACTAACTCGGGAACCGATCGAAAAAAGGCTTAGAAAAATTTCTTCCAGTCGCCGACTAAAGTCGAAACCAAGAGTCCTCCTTCGAGCGGTCAAGTGCCATGGTGTGCAAACGCCACATCCACTGAGCTACACAGGCCTATTATTATTATTATTATTATTATTATTATTATTATTATTATTATTATTATTATTATTATTATTATTGCTGCTGCTTTGTCGGAGTTCTGAAACTCATCGTTGGAGACTAAACAATCATCACAATATCTCTTGTTCATATCCTTGAAACCATTACCATTAACAATCAAAACATTCACAAATGACTCAGCCTAATGAGTTCGCATTAATTACCTTCGTATCCAATAATGCAAAGCACACAGGTGTGTATAATGCTATTCAATACGGGAAGTGCCAATATGCAGACCGGTTTCAACTTTTATTAAGGTGTCATCAATGGGAGCCAGACCCAAACGAGATACCAAGTTCATCTCTTAACTGTTCTGGCATGATTGGACTTCTGGTCTTTTATCCCTATTTCGGAATTCTAACAAAATTTATAGATTATGGAATATTATTGAGAACTTGGCTCGCCTACTGTGGACTATTGCCTACCGGTGAATCTTTTTTTTATTTTCTTTTATTTTTTATAAGATAGCCTGGCCAGCCTGATTGGCGAATATTTAGCGTATGTGCTCTCCAGCCAAAAGGCTGCTGGTTCGAATCCTGCCATAGGTGTCTGTGAAAACACTAGTGGTGGTGGTGGTGGTGATGGACGGCAGATGACATCGGTGTAGATGATGGTGCGAGTAGTTGCGGATCGCTGTAGTTGGTGAGATAGAGAGTTGTAGAGTGGGTGTTCTCCCTCGATAAATCTTTGGATTCCATGGAGTGGGTCAGGTAATAATAATAATAATAATAATAATAATAATAATAATAATAATAATAATAATAAATCAGTTAACGTATTTTTATTCCCATATAGGGAATTGGCGAATTAGTTTCCAAAAGTTAGCCCTATCTAACTTTTGGAGACTGAGTGGGCATTTCAATATCTACAATCAGTGATAGTTGGCCCAAGGCTATTACTAATTAAGCAACCCGCAGTGAAGATAGGAAAAAATAACTACAAGACAACAATATTCTAAGACAGAATACAAACTTCGAAGAACATTGGTTCAAATTAAAGGAACTGATATTAAAATCGGCAGAAAATACAATAGGTTACACAGAAAGAGAAAGTAAAAAGGATTGGATCTCGAATGAAGGTGTATAGGGCCACTGTGGTGGCAACTGTTCATGGATGGCAGCTACATAAATAGCAAACAAAAGAGGTTATAGCAGAGAGCCCTGTGGGATGCCTGCAGTGATGTTGCTTTCAGATGATTTATATCTTCACTCAGAGTTTACGATCGCTGCGGTACAATGTGGTAAGTTTGACAAGATCTAAAGGGAATGTGGCCTGCATAAGTTTGAAAAGAAGCTCCTTGTGCCATATTTTTCAAATACTCTGACAATGTTCAGAAAGATCATTCCTGGGTAGTTCTTCCAGTTGAACCCTTTCTGTGGAGTGATTCTCCCGGAATCCAAATTGCTCTTCGGAGAGATGAGATTTAATTTTTTGGTGACTTTCTGCATTCTCATCAGTATTACCTTCTTAGCTATTTTTTCTAGGCAGGAAAGCAACATGAATGGGCAATATTTTGGGGAAGGTATGTCACTTTTCCAAGTTTTGGGATTAAGATTTCGTTGCTACTTTCCGTTGAACAAGGAGAAATAGTGCTATTATCAATGCAATATTAAAATATCACAATAAAATAGTACATCGTTATACTATTTTTGTGATATTTAAATATCATAACGATGTGCTTTACGGCTCTATATGGAGGCATTTGATGATTTTGTTAGAAATCGCATCTGGGCCTGATGCTCTCCTAATCTTAAGTTTAATGATGATCTCATGTACCTCTGTAGGCGATATCAGTTGTTTGAGGTTTTGTAGTCTGTGCGTTTTAGGTTACAACGTACCCAGGTATGTATTTTACTTTTGAAGTCTTGATCTGCATGAGTGAAGTTTGATGTATGCTGCTTCTCTAGGCTGTCGGCAAAGGCCTCAACTTTGTCTACATCACGGTAAACCAGAGTACATTTACCATTAATAGTTTGGAGAGGTTTACGGTCAGTGCATAGAGACTTGATGTTTGTTCAAAGAATTTATTCATCTGTGTTAAGGACTGAATGTTTGCCTCTGTTGATTTCGATAGTTTTTAAGTGCATATCGCAGTTCCTTTGTAGCCCTATTTAGCTGTTTTCGGAGCAAACGTTCTGTGATATTAGCGCCTGTTGCTATTCTGGGTTATGGTGTCCTATGATTACTGTGTTCCTGTTGGCCCCAAAGTCATTGAACATGTTATTGCTTCAATTTGTAGTTCTGTTGTTTCAGGCTGTGTGCTTAGCGTTTAGGTTTCTTTCTTGTAGCACTGTTTCATTTGAGTCTAGAATTTCAGTCAAGACTGCTTCCAGTAGAGAGTTATATCCGGAGTATATTTTCAAGTGACTCGCATTTGCATTTGGGACAAAGGCTAAAGTAATGCAGAAGTCATATATTTCACATATTCAAGCAAGTATTGAAAAGATGTAACACTTTATTATTAAAATACTCTGGATTACAGCTATAATTATATGCACCCGAAATTCGGATACTAAGGCAATTAATGGAAGTCACGTGCCTCTTTATACAAGTAGCCGAGTCATGAAAATTCTTCACACGTAAACTTTGTTTGTTTATACTTGGATAAATGGTTAACCATCCATATGGTCACAAGGATAAAAGATATCTACAAGATAAACTTTATATCCATGTTATTTATTTTAATACTATCCAAATGTTATATGTACTGCAATGGACGCTTCGCCTCCATGTAATTATTGACGTGTATATACAACAAGGTGGTTTCGGTCGTTGAACAAGAATATAATTTGTTGGCATTTTTAATTTAAATGGCTGCGAAGTTATCAATAACAATCAATATTATTATTATTATTATTATTATTATTATTATTCCTGATACCTCCAAGGAGTCCGAAGACTTATCGCGGGAGGACACCTACAACTGCCTCTACACCTAACCTCTACTACGAATCATCTCCATCAACGTCATCTACCGCCCACCTCCAACACCACCACAACTAGTAATTTTTGTCTGTAAATTGCGTGTGTTCTGAAGGGCCGATTTGTATGTATGCGGGATGAAAAATCCGAGTTTCCGGGAGAAAAAACCCTGCTACCTCCGTATGAGATCGGCTAACTCACCTTCGATTGAAATCGACCAGATAAAGATACCTCCCGTCGCGACGAGAATCGAACTTAGGCCTATTCCAATCGAAGGGCCAATGTACCGTCGTTCTTCCAATTGCGCTAAGGAGGCGCTCAAGGGAACTTAAGGAAAAATCGTGTTAATAGCAACCATAGATCACGATCCCCGGGGCAGAGCTGACTACTACCGGGTGCGTCCCCAGGTGGCGGATCGGGGAACAGCCTTCAGATATGGAGGTTAGCTGCGATATAAGCAGAGCAGTCTGGCGAATAAGCAGCCGTGGACCAACAGCGACTGAGCTATCAGGGCGTGGGGGAGCAGAAGTGTTAACTCTGTCTCACTTAAAACCTCACAAAGCCCAATGACAACTCGGTGACATGGCGAGTAGTGCCGCCATTAAATAAGTACCTACTGGAGGTCACAGCCCCTGACATTGGGAAGCAGCATTGTCAGTACTGACACAAGGTTGAAGCCAAATGATGACGGAAAAGCTTGTGATCAGAGATTTGCAGATGGCAATATGATTATATTGTGTACGTCTGTAATACTGCGGAGCAGAAAGCAAATGGAGAAACTACTGCTCTACCTTATCTCCAGAACAACCACCATGGCGAGCAAACCCTTACAATTGGCCCCAAGTTCCTGGCGTCCCTTAAATGGGACAGGGGTGCGAAGAATCTCCGGGCTCAAAATGGTGTCCACTTTTAAAATTGCAACTTGGAATGTCAGAACTCTGTATGAAGCTGGCAAATTAAGAAATGCCACAAGAGAAATGAAGAGGCTGGGCATCCGGATTTTGGGAATTTGCGAGACAAGATGGCCAGGATCTGGAAAGTGTCAACAAGATAATATGACAATGTTTTACTCTGGGAATGATGAGAACAAACATCGACATGGTGTAGCTGTAATAGTAGATGAAGAAATCAATAAATCAGTAATAAATTGGATTCCATTTTCTGAAAGGATAATGCTGTTACAACTTAAGGGAAACCCCGTTAACATAAATATCATCCAAGCTTATGCACCCACAGCTGACAAAAGTGAAGAAGATGTTGAAGAGTTTTATGAACACCTAAAAGAGATTAAAAACCTAACAAAGAAACATGACATAAACATAGTGATGGGTGACTTCAATGCAAAAGTGGGAAGAGGGGGTGATGGAGAAATTGTTGGCGAACATGGCTTAGGCACCAGAAATGACAGAGGAGATCGCCTAGTCCAATTCTGTCAGGAAGAAGATCTAACAATAGCAAATACCTGGTTTAAACTTCCACCCAGAAGACTGTACACTTGGAAATCGCCTCAAGATAACCAACATAATATTGTCAGAAATCAAATTGATTATATACTGATAAATAAAAGATTCCACAGTAGTATAAAGAGTGCAAAGACTTATCCTGGAGCAGATATCACATCAGACCACAATCCCATAGTTGCAGAAATACGTCTTAGATTAAAATCAGCTAAAAAATCACAAAAGAAGAAAAAGAAAATTGATGTAGAAAAACTGAAAGACCCGAACATAAATAAAAATGCCAAGACACAGCTTAACCTGCGATTACAACAGATTAACATAGAAGAAAATAAAAGTGTGGAATCTCTTTGGAATAGCTTAAAGAATGCCATCGTAACAACAAGTATTGAAGAAGTAGGTTATGTGAATAATATAAAACAACAGGAATGGATGACAGATGAGATTCTTTCTCTTATTGATACAAGAAGAATGTATAAAAACAAAGACCTAGCCAGGTATACAGAAACACATAACATCATCAAGAAAAAAAATAAAAGAAGCCAAGGAAAATTGGATGAAAAATTTATGTACTGAAATTGAACTGCTTCAGAAACAACATGATAATTTCAATCTGTATAAGAAAATCAACGAAATTTCCGGAAAACTGAGGAAAAAGCAAATAGTGTCTCTAAGAGACGAAAATGGAAAAATAGTTCTAGAAGAAGAGAATAAAGCACAGATTTGGATAAAATATGTAACAGAACTTTTCAATGATACCAGACAGAAGCCTATAATTATAAAAGATAACATTCAAGGACCAGCAATCATGAAATGCGAAATAGAGAATGCTATACAAACAAGTAAAACAAGAAAAGCCAGTGGACCAGATGGTGTGCAAACAGAATTTTTAAAATTAATCGAACCAGAAAACATCAAACTTCTTGAAAAACTATTTAATAAAATATATGAAAGTGATGAATTTCCATCAGATTGGCTCAAATCTACATTTATCACTACCCCAAAGAAACCCAAAGCGAATTCCTGTGTTGACTTCAGACTTATTAGTCTAATGAGCCAAACATTAAAAATATTTTTGAAAGTAATTCAGAATCATATTTATAGAAAAAGTGAAGAAACTCTAAGTGAAACACAATTCGGCTTTCGGAATGGTTTTGGTACTAGAGAGGCCCTTTTCTGTACCCAAATATTGATACAAAAATGCATAGAAAAACAGAAATCTGTCTTTATGTGTTTCATAGATTTTGAAAAAGCATTCGACAAAGTCAGACACACCAACTTAATAGAAATCCTTCAACAAATAAGGCTAGACGAACAAGACATAAGACTAATAGCAAATCTGTATTGGAATCAGTCAGCTACCGTTCAATTAGACAACATTACCACCAGTGATATTAACATCAAAAGAGGAGTGAGACAAGGATATGTGCTCTCACCACTCCTGTTCAACATATATGCAGAGGTAATCTTTAAAAAAGCATTGGAAGAATGTCCAGAGGGAATCACAATAAATGGAAAGATTGTTAACAACCTACGATATGCAGATGACACTGTGCTAATTGCAGATAACATTATGGATCTCCAAAAACTCGTTGACAGAGTATACATAGAAAGCCAAAGAATGGGAATAAATATAAACATCAACAAGACAAAATACATGATCATCAGCAAACATCCAGCCTCATCAATGAAACTGACACTCAATGGGAAAAATATTGATCAAGTGTCAAGATATAAATATCTTGGTTGCTGGCTTAATGAACGGTGGGATCCAGAAATAGATATAAAGACAAGGATTGAAGTTGCACGGCAGTCCTTCATGAAAATGAGAACACTATTCTGCAATAAAGACCTAAACATGGAAGTCAGATGCCGAATGCTGAAATGCTACGTGTGGTCTATTCTGCTCTATGGAGTTGAAACATGGACATTGAAGGCGACAACCATCAAGAAAATCGAAGCCTTTGAGATGTGGCTATACAGAAGAATGCTAAAGATATCATGGACAGAAAAAATTACCAATGAAGATGTCTTAAAATCCATTGGCAAAGCTAAACATCTTGTACAAATAATCAAGAAACGAAAAACATCATATCTTGGCCACATCATGAGAAACAGCAAATACCAACTTCTACAAACTATTTTGGTAGGAAGAATTGATGGCAAAGGAACTAGAGGAAGAAAAAGAATATCATGGTTTGACAACATCAAGACGTGGACAGGAAAGAGCAGTGCACAACTGCTCAGATTAACACAAGATCGCAGTTTGTTCGCCAAGATGGTCGCTGACCTTCGATAGAAGATAGCACAATAAGAAGAAGATCACGATCTAAGGTTGGCATCAAACTTACTTCACTTTTCTTTTGCATTGTAGTTTCCGGAGAAAAAGATATAAAGACTATTAATATTTATGTGTGAATTTTTTGCAAATTTTAATTCGATCAAGGGAATTTATTTTTTCAGAATGGGGATAATTATTCTCTTCTAGCGGTATTGTAGGGTGAGAAACGTATAGTGGCTTTAACATTGTCTTTGCAAACGGTAAACATGGCTCCTACTCTTCGGTTTAAAAGGCGGGCTGTTCAAATGCCTTCTACTTTTCAAAATAATTTTGATTATTTGAAATTTCTTAGCGAAAGCAAGAAAAAGAAGTTATCAAGATTAACGATTCGGAAGACTGCAAAGAAGGTATGACTGTACTTGAACATGATAGCGGAAATCTAATACAAGCTCATGGCTGTTAAAAAGAATACTTTTATTATACCGAAGGGTATTTGTGCAAAATAATTTAAGTCTTGAAAGCAGGGTTGGGACGAATTGAAACCAATATTCGCCTCATGTGGCGAAATGTCTGGTAAAGGATACCGATCTTTAGGAAGACCAACGCTTTTTTTTTTTTTTTTATAAACATGTAATACCTTAAAAAAGATTTCCATATCGCTCTTACCGTTTTGCGTGTATAACCAAGCATCGTTTTTGATTAGGGATATACGTTGACATTCATCCTCGCTGGGAAGAATCTTCTTCCCTGAACCCAGTCTTCTCTCAATAAAATTGAACAAATATATTTCTCGTACTGAAAGTGTGTGTGTGTATAACGCTTAAGTTTATTATGAGGTAGTGTGTGTGTGTACGTACGTACGTTCATACATAATGCTTAATTTATCAGGTAGTGTACCAACAGTAATATGATAGTATCTGAAGCTTCAATATGTGCTTTTGGTTGGGTGGGCTTAGGTTAGATAATCTGGTTTCTATGGTCTTGAGACCAGACATAGTACTTTTTCAGGCCCCTAGCAAACAGGGCTATTGTATAACAGTGAGTGACAGAAATGATGTCACCTAAGAACTTTATATAAACATTCATGCCTAAAGTGAAATTTGAATCTACAGCTTGTTGGTTGTAGAGTGGTATGCTCTTCATTTTGCCAACCAGGTTTTTTCCATGCCACTGAATCCTGCACTTCAGGAGAAAGGTTTTGTGGAGTAAATTGAAATACTAAGGAACCTAATTAAAATTCTATGAGTTTGCAAGGATGTGAAAATTTGTATGTTGCCATTTACTGTCATTCAAACTATCACATACTGCAAGTTTCTAGGACCATATCCAGTAGTGTAGCTAGGTTTTTGATGGCATTAGCAAATTCATAGCCATACATATTTTTTTTTAGTGTCACAGTTTTGATAATTGTCAAAATATGCTGTCTTTGATACTCTTCTCACAACAGTATTGACAACAGTATCGTTAACTGCATGAGACTGTCATAGCATTCCTTGCCACTGGTCATAATCTACCTTTTTCATATAAATATATAGAACTTGTATTCAATTTCTGCTTAGTATATTTAGTGATTACTAAGATCTTGATTACTAAGACCTGTTAAGTTTAACATTTATTTATTGTTTGTATTCCATTTAACTTTTAACTAATATTTTTGAAGGTTTACATAAATTACTAAACAAATTATTCAAAAAATACACTTTGAGTACTGGTTTCAAAAATATGTAGTTTCTTGTATTCCATCTCTTTAGCTGAGAAAAGCAGATAATATTCTTCAGGTACCAAGTATTGTTTCTCAAACATACTTGAAGCACTTTTCTGTACACTTATTGCACACAACAATACCTAGTATACTGCATCTTGATTTCTGTTTTTTTTTTTGTGTGTACATGCTGGCACTGAATTTCACTCAATTGCCCACCGTCATCCATTGAAAGAATATTTTTTCATCACTTTTCCCTAACCACACTGAGAGTGAATTTCAATCACTCACCTGCACATAATAAATATTTCTCTTCTCTGCTCAGCAGCTTTATACAGCTTTCAGAATGACCTGGTTTGTATCCATTGCCCTTTGTAGTAGCTGATCTGTTTGGTCAGATTTTCTCACCAGCTTATAAGAGTCAACATTATCTCCTTTAGTCTTATCTGCTTCTTCTTCTACAGCTTGTCCCACTTAAGTAGGGTCACTGTTTTTAGTGAATCTCCTCCACATCCTCCTGTCTTGGACTGTAACAGCATCCAAGTTCTTCATGAAGTCCTCCTCCACCAGCTCCCTCCATCTCTTCTTTGGTTCACACTTCCTTCTTCCCTTCACATCCATCTGCATGACCTTCCTTCCCACACTTGTTTTCCCTCATCACATGACCAAACCATCTCAACCTTGCCTCCTGTATCTTCGATCCTAAGTTCATAACTTTCACCATTCCCCTTTATATAGACATTTCTCAAACAATCCTTTCTGGTCACACCCCTTCTTTCTTTGCCTCTTTCTTCTCTTCTTGCTCCTTTCCCTCAATGCTATTAGAGCCTTGTTCTTCAAACTGTGGTCTGCGGAAATTTCCTGGCGGTCCCTCAAAAATTTCTTCATCTCTCAGAAACAACGCTCCAGCCACATATATCAAATTTTCTAACCTCTAAGCCACAGCAGATGTCGTACTAGCTAAAAATTTTAATTTTATAACATTGGATTTAATAAATAAAATACTATCTACATTGGAGAAATATTTCTTGTATTTTCCCCGGTCCGCAAGTGTAAAAAGGTTGAAGAACGCTGTATTAGAGTATTCGAGGGCTAGGGGTGAATCTTTCCTATTTTGCTATGTCATCTTGTCTTATGCAGCATCGAAGGGAGCATACTAGCTCCAATAGGTCCCAAGCCCGGATATATGGCAAGGGTTGACATCAGAAAGGGCATCTGGCTGTAAAACTTCACTTCCAGCTCTAGCTATGATCTAGTCTTATCTGCTAAGCTGTACAAATCATACCTTACTCCTATACTCATCTTTCCACAGGTCTGATACTATAGTTAGTTACTTCTGGATTCTCTCTAGCATTTCCATATCTCCTAGATAACTGGAAGCTAAGATCTGTGCAGAGCAGGCCAGATTATCTGGCTTGCAATTTCTTGTATAATAGTAGAATTACATTCTTACACCTAGTTGTCAGATAAGAGGTTCTCTGGATCTCTTTCACAGCTGTTGAAGTTATCCTAACTTCAACCTTTTATTCTCCAGCTAATTCCCCCCCTTCCCCAACACACACCGAGTCTCATTTTTTCAGCCTTACCAAACATAGTATGCTACATTCTATGTTTTATAGCCAGTATGCAAAATTTCACATAAGGCAACATTAAACTATTATCCATTATACTACGTATCAAACTAGTGTGTTCCTCAATTTTAATGCCATCTGCAGACTGCTGAATACCTTCCAACTCTGGATTATATTGTCAGTGTATGCCTTAAGTAGCAACTCTATGGAATTGACACGCTGCATGTATCCTCTCTTTAAAGACATCCTTCCTATGATCAGCTTGGTGATATCTATCAGCAGATTATTCCTCATATGCAAGCCGGTCTGCATAACTTACCTGCTATCTGTTTTGCTTTCTTCTTAGTTTTAATATCAATTTTCATGTGATATTTTTTGCAAAATCCAGAAAAATTACCATATATGGGTCTCTTTCCAGTGCAGTTGTTAACCTGTTAGAAAAACAAGCTTACTGAAACGGTATTGCTCTTTAATGAACAACCACAACCCTTGGGAGTGAGAATCCTGTTTTCCTAATCCAAGTTTGTATTCTAACCTTGACCAACATCTTCACTGCTATTCCTGAAACATAAACTAGACGATAGTTAGACATCACACCATAAGAATGCCAAATTTAGAAAATTCTCTAACTTTCTCTGGCTTGGTTTCCTTGCACAGTTATCAATCTGTGTAAGTTACACATAGACACAGTTGAAAAATTATTTAATTCAGATAGATTAACTGTAATACAGTTGGCAGTTAAACAACAATGAAGGTATATGGAGAATGGGATCTCTCATTATATACAGTTGTGAGACAGCCAGGTAAAAACTGATACTATCAGTTGAAATTTGCATATGTGTGATTTTAAAAAAAGAAAAGAAACAGCATATTTTTGCATGCAATAAAAACTTATACAGGGTGTTTCAGGAGGAATAGTAAATATTTCGGTAGGTCATAGTATCGATTATTCTGAGTAAAAAGAGTTCGTATAAACATGTCCAGTTGCCAATGGACGTTTTTTTGAAACTGTCGCATAAAAAGCTATTATGAGAGGTATTAAAGAACAATAAATGACTTATTGTTTGTATTTATTGATAGTTTGAATGATACAAAACAAATAATTGACAAATACTGTAATTTATAATTCATAATAAATGTTCAAAAATTCCACCACCAATCTCAATATACAGTAGACACCGCTTGTTGTGATCACTTTGGGACAGTCACTTTTCGATAATAATAACCAGCTGATAACATTAAGCAAAGGATATAAAAAAATTGCATCATTTATTTCAGTTTATTGTTATGAACGTTATTTAATTTAATTTGTTGTTATAAACAACTTTTTAATAAGCAACAACATAAAATTTATTTTAAAAAGTTATCTAGTGTTGTCTGTTTGAATATAATTGTTCATGTACATAAATTGCTCATACTTATAATGCCTTTTGAAGTTTGTCGCTGTATATGTTGCACACCACAACGAAATATTCGTGGAGCTTCTTGCATCTGGGCATTGGTTGGAGGCAGGGCCGTTCCGTGGGTTTGCGATGCCTGGATGCAAAATTTTTGTGCTCCCCCCCCCTTCCATTAAAAATTAAAAGATCTCAAAGTACAATAACATGTTATGAATCATTATTATTCTGCACATTAAGAGGAATATATATTAAAATATATTTTATGAATGTGTTCGATTATGCCGCCCTGGTTCGTTGCACCCTGGTGCGGAACGGGCCTGGTTGGAAGAGCTTCTAAAATTTGTTCTTCTATACTTGTTTTAGGTTAATTTTCTTCTCATAGTTTAAAGTTCTCATTGGAAGCAGCTTGAATATTTCCGACACTGTCATTGTAGTCACCACTTCAACATTGTTATCAATATTCAAGCAATTTTCAAATTCTTCTTTTGACATACCTAGGGTTTTATCAAAAATTTCATTTGTAAGATATCCAAATTTTTCGGAAGAAAGAGTTTCAGAGTTTGTTTTAAAAAATTCGCCTTTTTGAAAGCAGCTTTCAATCGTCTTCTCTGAGACTTGCTTCCATGACATTGCTACCAAATGCAATGCATCAAGAAGGGAAATCTTTTGTGCATTTACATTAGATTGGTCTTTTATATAATCAAGTTCAGCTATAATTCTCGCATGAACTTCCCTGCGTAATAAGCTTTAAAAGCTTGTATGATGCCTTGGTCACATGATTGAATTAATGATAAGTGTTTGAAGGCAAGAAAATTACTTTGATGTTCTTTAATGATAAATTGTTTGTGTGTGTCCAGTGCAGTTGTCTACTAAAACAGTTTTTCGCTTTAAGATCCTACTTAACTAACCAATTATTGAAAATGTCATTAATCATCGAAGCATTTGCACTAGAACAGTAGTCAACATGCAAACTTTTGACACCTTTAAAACACTGAGGAGTTTTACTTTTTCCAATCACTAGGAGCTATCATTTCTCACCTTTCATATGAGCACAACAAAGAACTGTCACTCACTCTTTTGAAGATTTAAATCCTTTAGTAGTTTCATTTTTGAACATATAAGTATGCTGAGGCATTGCACGAAAATAGTCCTGTTTCGTCTGCATTGTAAATATACTCGAAAGAATATTCAGCAATAATTTTTGGCCACTCGGTGTTAATCCAGGCATCAGCTGACAAAAAAATCACTTTTTTCTTTATCATGAATACGCTTTTACGCAATATTCTCTCGCTTTTTCCACCTGTTAAACCATCCATCAGTTGCAGTGAAATTTTCTTTTCTTCCCATTGTTTTTGCAAGATCTGCTTCTTTTTTTTGATGCATCCAA
Source organism: Typopeltis vanoorti (assembly GCF_054136105.1). Lineage (NCBI taxonomy): Eukaryota > Metazoa > Arthropoda > Arachnida > Uropygi > Thelyphonidae > Typopeltis > Typopeltis vanoorti. The sequence goes on from NC_143553.1 coordinate 44,122,996, forward strand.
GGTCCATTAATGGAAGCATTCTTTTCACGAGCATTACTAAACCAAATTTTTAATGCTGATTCAACTTGAGTATCCTTACCGGATCTGGCTCTCTTCCAATCCATGTTCTCATTAGTAAGAGCTGAAATTTCAATGTTTGATCTGATTTTTAAGATCTTACACAGAGTAGTTGTGAAATTTTTAAATGTACAGCCACACTGCGCTGACTTATTTTGGACAATTTATCATAGCACTCCAAAATTCTTTGCTTTTCTTGAAAAGATAAATTTTTATGTTTTTTACTTTTAGTGTCATAATGCTAAGGGCTGATTTAACGAGCACTTAGTCAAATTCACTTATTGAAAGAGAGCAAGAAAATAAACTCGAAAAAGCACAATTAGACCGTATCTATACTCCCCCTACATTTGCCTGGAAGATTTAAGATTAAAGGAAGATTAACAAATAAAAGCCAGATTTCGACAAATGTTCTTTGTCAAATTTTCTCCTGATTAACCTGATTATTTCTTAGAATTCTGAGATGCAGAAGGCTAAACATTTGAGGATTGCGATAACAATAATCGGAACTTTGATTACAGTAGACGGATTATTTTTAATTAATTTTATATAGTGTGTTTTGGAACCAATTGATTTTGATAACAATAGTCGATTGATAATATTGTCCGTGATCACAATAAGCAGATTCTACTGTACTTTGCAACTCCTGTGGTAATTATTATTATTATTATGTGACACCTGAGTCCAAAGACTCATCGAGGGAGGGCACCTACTCTACAACTCTCTGTCTCCACCAACTACTACGAACTGCAACTACCATCATCATCATCATCTACACCAACTCCATCTACCACCCACCACCGCCACCACTAGTATTTTCACAGACAACCACAAACATCCATGGTGAGATTCAAACCCACAGCCTTTTGAGTGGTTAGTGGATACGCTAACCACTCGGCCAACCAAGCGGTAATAGTACGTTTTGTTTTTCTTTGTCTTTGGATTCGAACCCACAGCCTTTTAGGTGGTTAATGGATACGCTAACCACTCGGCCAACCAGGCCGTAATAGTATATTGTTTTTCTGAGGTTGTCTTGACATTCTTTTATGAGGTCATCATTATCCATAATACAAGCAATTAGTTTGTATTTATTCTCTTTTCATCCATATCCACAAATCAAAATCTAAGAGAGTGAGGTCTGGAGACGTTGGTAGCCAATGAATACTGGACCACCAATTGATCCATCATTCAGGGAAAATTCAATTTAGATATCGTTTCCAACTGACACTATAATGTGCAGGAGCTCCATCGTGCTGAATGAACATACAATCCTTGTAACTAAGAGAATATCCTCCACTACTAAAAATTGTAGATAAATGGGTCCTGTAAGACAATTTGGTAACTTCAATTGTCAATCATACTGCACCATGCATTTACAGAGAAATGATGTTGGAAATTTGTTTCTACAGTGATATGTGGATTTTCATTGAACCACTGGTGCTAGTTATGGGTGTTGTTGTTACCGTCATGGGTGAAAGTAGCTTAATCATTGAACAGTATTAATGGAATTAATTGGCAACTAGCATTTACCCATTTACAAAATTCTAATCGACTGCCTTCATATCTTGGGAGAATGCATTGCACCCAATGTATGTGAAATGGATACATACATTGGTGCAATGTATGTGAAACCTTACTCACATAATGTTCACCATACTCTTGTATGTGGAACACCAATATGTGCAGAAATTCTCCTTATGCTGGTAGAAGGACTACATTCTACCAACTGAAGGACATGTTCTACTTCATCCATTTTGTTCATTTCCAAGTTCAGAAGAAATATGACTTCTGGGAACAGTACCAGTCTCATGCAGTTAGTTGTAAACACTAGTAAACACTCTTGAATCCAGTACTCTGTGGTTAGGAAACCATTGATGGTATAACAACCATAAACGAACATCATATCGGCATATTCAGCATCTGTAAAGATGGTGGCATTCTCAACAATTCTAACATGAAATTGCATCAGGTTATAACTGTTTCTTGGTCACATCTGATTCTGAGAGCAGCGTGCGCATCAGAGCTATACGTGCCAGTTTCAAACAGCTGTATCTCTGCATCCATTGACAATTGGACACATGTTCATATGAACTTTTTTTTTTTTTTTTACTCTGAAATGATCGCTCATGAACCCAGAATCTCATCGATGTATATTTACATCGCTAAATTAAAAATTTTGCAAATAATAATATATGCTTGAAATTCATTATCAGACTGTACTGTAGTTAAATATGAACCTTCAGCTTCATTATCCATGAGGATGATTGACTTTTATTTCCAAGTTCAGAAGAAATATGACTTCTGGGAACAGTACCAGTCTCACGCAGTTTGTTGTGAACACTCTTGAATCCAGTACTCTGTGGTTGGGAAACCATTGATGGTATTCTCTACAAGTATCAACAGCACTTCCATTACAAAAACCATAAACAAACATCATATCGGCATATTCAGCATGTGTAAAGATTTGTGGCATTCTCAACAATTCTAACATGAAATTGCATCAGGTTATAACTGCTTCTTGGTCACATCTGATTCTGTGAGTAGCGTACGCATCGGAGCTGTATGTGCCAGTTTCAAACAGCTGTATCTCTGCATCCATTGACAATTGAATACATGTTCACATGAACTTTTTTTTTACTCTGAATAATTGATACTACCACCTATCAAAATATTACCATTCCTTCTGAAACACCCTGTATAATTAAACAGTATAGTAATAATAATTTTTAGATTTTTGGCTTGGAGAATATCATTAAGGTTGAAATTTGGGCAATGCAGAAGTACTTTAGATTTTCTTTAAAGAGACATTCATATTTATAGGAATGTCTGTGTACTCATTTGGTATCATTCAAAGGATCCTGTGGTTATCCCATGTTCTCCTAGATCAGATTTGTCAAGTTTTTTTTTAGGTAATGTAAGATTGATGCATTGACTTGTAGTTGCATGGGACTGAATAGATTCCAGGTAGCATTTGAGATGGCATCATAGAGCTAATTGAATTTATAGGCTTGAAAGTTGGGAAAATGTTAAATTTCTTTAAGGTATAGAAATGCAGTCTGAAATGCCTTTTTAAATGGGATGACAATTCTGTGTGAGTCTTCTGTTCTAATAAAGGACAGAGAAAAATGGTTGATAATTTTGTCTACTGTTTTGGGATTGTAACCAGTGGTGGGATTCAAATAATTTAACATCCAGTTCGCTGCCCTAATGACCATTTTAAGTATAAAAAAACGACATACCAAAAGGTAGTTTATTATTTCATATACAGTTAATACTTAAATAAGAACAATAAAAGAGGTACACAAAACTAGATTATGTTATAAGAAAGAGTTTTAAAATATCAATGAAAAAATATTAAATAATACCCGACAAAAAAACAATAAAACTGTTATTTAAGATATTTCCATGTTGCTTCTTGATTGACGTCCTCACTTGAAATTTTCTTCGCTTTTATCCGAGCATCATCGGCTGTGTGATCTATCCTTAACCATCTTTTCACTGTAGGAGTAGGATCCCATTCCTTTAGAGTTAGGCCGATTAGACTAATAGTCATTGTGTTTGATATATTAGAAACAGTTAGGCGGCTTCTCTTCTCTGAACATATTATGTTCACTTTGAAAAACCCTTTTCCGCTTCTGCTGAACTTACAGCAATTGTTCTGACAATATTTTTAGCTCTTTGAAAGCTTTCAGGAATTGCATAATTCTGGGAATTTTTTAAAACATTTTCCACGAAACCTCAATAATCATTAATATCAATTTGGTAATTAAAAATGTCATTAAATACGAGCAATTGTTCTTCAGCTGCTTTCCATGGAACTAGTACTTCTTCAATATTCCAATAATCTGGCTCCAAAAAATTGAGAAATTGTAATTTATTCCTATCTTGAAATTGGCTACAACTTGCTTTTAAATGTTCACAATCCATCGGTCTTTTTTTCAAATTCGTTATGATGTTTTCTAAAAGTCTTTCCCGAGGAAGCCCGAGAAATCGATGATTTTCTACAAATTTTATATTTTTGAAGGTTTATGAAGTAATTAATTCATCAACTTTTTTTCGTATATGCTGTTGCACAGATGAAAGTTAAAAAAAGAGTGAGGAATGTAAATTTGTGATTTCCACATTGGGTGGCTGCCAAGGTGCCCACCTTAAAGAGAACCCTGATTACAAGTGCCATTTTAACAACCGGTTCGCCAAACTCGACAAAAAATTTGGTATCGGTTCTGCCGAACCGGCTGAATTCCACCACTGATTGTAACCACTGAGAATAGCAGATTCTTTAATTGTAGAAATTTATTTTTGAAGTAGATCAGACAAAGAACAGATAATGAACTCTGGAAAGGGAGCATTTAATAATGTCATATTTTTGTGAGGGATGGTGAGCTGAAGTCTGGATATATCAACCTGAAAAAGCTTTACAAAAAACATGTTGATAAGGAACCATCTAATTATATTTTTATAAGGACATCAAGGAAGTATATATGACTAAACATACACACATAACCACAGTAATCAGATTTTTTAATAAGTAAATATTTCGTTCTAAGTATCATAGGACATTATCAGTACAGTTAATTCAAACAATACTAGGAATCACGGTTAGGGTGCATGCTTACAATGGAATCCATATACTTGTGCAGTAGCATGTTATGGAATTAAATTAAAATATATCTGGACAGGGGAAAAAAAAATTACATTAAAATGAGATAACATTTTAATGAGTTATCTCATTTTAATGAATATTTTAATATAATATTTTAATGATTTATCTCATTTTAATGTAATCTTTTCTTTTTTTTTCCTCCAGATATATTTTAATTTAATTCGATAACACGTAACTGCATGCATGTAAGGATTCCATTGTAAGCATGCGCCCTAACTGTATGTGATTCCTAATATTGTTTGAATTAACTATACTGATGATGTCCTTAAGACAAAATATTTACTTATTAAAAAATCCTATTAGTGTGGTTACGTGTGTATGTTTAGTCATGAATGTTCCACAGGTTTCATTATACAACAAAGGAAGTATATACTGTAGTTCCATAGTGAAATTGATTCTGTATGAAGGTTATTATTGATTTTGTAAGAACATATCTAGTTTTTCACATGAATGATTCCAAACATCAAAGATATCATCCACATAGTGAACCAGTGGAAAAAAAAAAGGAAGTCACAAGAGAGGATGTTGTGATGTGCTGCTATATTTACCAATTTTCGGGTTGATGCACCAAAGAAGAAGAGAGTGAACCATATCGAAGGTTTTGGATTAATCATTAAATTTTTTTCTTCCATTTATAAGTAGATGGCAAGGATGGGAGATATCGGAGAGCCCATTACAATATCTTCCATTTGTTGATAAAGGTTTTTTGTTCCAGCTGAAATATCCAGAATTATAAAAATGATAAAAACTTCCATTTTCAGTGGTTTCAACACCATAACAGTAGAGGATTATCAACTATTTTTCTCCACCCTCTATTAGAAAAGAAGACTTGTGCAGAATCACCATGCTGGTATGTTAAAGGCATGTTAACACTTTCATTGCCAAGCTGAAAATTGGAATTTCGTGTGGTGGCCAAATTTTTTATATTTTTTTATTTAGTTAGCGACGTCCACACGATAACGCGTGATCGGCCGTTTGGTGAGAACTCGCATCGCGTGATCGCACGATATCGTTCATTGCCAAGCTGAAAATTGGAATTTCGTGCAGTGGCCAAATTTTTTATATTTTTTTTATTTAGTTAGCGACGTCCACGCGATAACACGTGATCGGCCGTTTGGTGAGAACTCGCATCGCGTGATTGGCAATGAACATGTTAAAGCATGTTTCTCTTACCTTAAACAAGTTTAACATGTTCACAACTGTCAATCCTATAAATTCAATTAACTCTTTGATACCATCTCCAAAAGATAAATTTCCATCTCTGCTAATCCTGGAATCTATTCAGTCTCGTGCAACTGCAGGTTATTCTAATCTGGGCAAACGGGTCGGTCTGTTTCTATACACTTCTGAATCCTACATTACCTCCAAGAAATGGAACAACTTGGATCTAGCAGAACATAAGATTACTAATATTAGACACAGGATCCTTTCAAATGATGCCAAATGACTACATAATGTTTCCATAAATATGAACATTTCTTGAAAGTTCTGAAGTACTTCTGCATCTCCCAAATCTCAATCTTAATGATACTCTCCATGCCAAAAATCTAGGAAATTAAGAATTATGCTGTTTAATTATGTTTTTTTTTATTTCACGTGCACTTGCATTTCATTTTTATTATTTTTTAAAATGACATGCTTGCACACTTCAGTTGATCCTAATAGTATTAGTTTTACCTAAAAAATGAATATAAGGAGAGAGAGATTTCATTCTCTGTATACTTCATTGTTTTTTTTTTAATTTGCAACTGTATTATTACATTGATGATGATACACTAATTGAAAAAAAGATTTGTAGATAATCTTTCTTAATTAAATACTTTTTCAACTCTCTGTATGTAACTTATACTGATTGATTGTAATGCACAGTTATCTCTCAGTAAATGTATTGCCCTGTTATAACATTCATCTGCTGCCTTGACTTCTCTATCTGAAGGTTACTTTTCTTTCCCATGAAAATGTCATCTTCCTTTGTGACTTCAGTTACTAAATCTCCATCTGTTCCTTTTTCCAGTTCCAAGCTGGAAGAAATGCTAAATTATTTTCTTTTTTATTTATTTTGTTTTTCTATTACCCTTTTGCTTGTAGAGGTCTCAGGATCTTTAACACAATAGTGTCATGTGGGAAGGAATCTGTTAATAATTCTTGAAGAATTGGAGAGTTTATTTGCAATAAACATTGATCTTATGTAATATTGTATGTCTGCCAATCATATATAAACAGCTTTCTATTCCTGTTCTTTGACATTAAGTGGAATGAAATTACTGCTGAGACTTGCTGCTCCACCTTTCCATGGTCAGATTACAGACTACTTGTTTTCCTGATCCAAATACTTACTCTGATCAAACTGTAGAAATTCTTGCTGGAATGAAGCTCTTTATTCCATGCTCTTAAAAAATTCCTATCCATTCTTTATGCTTGTGCTTTTAATTGGTGTCAAGGTAGTTAAAGGGAAAAAAATCATCATCATACTACTGAGTGGATAACTTAGTGATCCACTCAGCACTATGGAAATAAGGTATATATACTTAGTCTGCTGAAAAAAAAATAAAATAAAGTTTGACATCATTACACAGTTGATGCACTTCTCTCTCTTCCTTCCCCTCCCACCCTCTTTTTTCAGCTTCTTCCCATCCACAGCTGGATATAGATCTCCCTCATGAATTTCCAGTTGTTTCTGCTTTTGGCTAATGTCTGCAATTTTATGTTAAGCCTTTGTAGCTCATCCTTCCATCTTGTTCTTTGGCAACATTATCTTTTGGTATTTGCTCAGTGGTTAATTTTGCATGCTTTCATTTGTTACATGACCACTTCATCTACATTTACATGTTTTACAATATTTCATAGTGTCCTCTACTTCAGTTGTCTTTAATTCTGTTCTTTTTTTGTTATGCAGATCGATCTTTTCTAAGGATCACTTTTTACCCCCCCCCACGCAATCTTTCTTCCTGTTTTTAAGTTGTTGTCCATGTCTCACTTCATTAGGTAAACATTGGAATAGTGCATGTATTAAATAGCTTTGTTGCCTCTCCCCTCACATATATCCTCTCTCAAATGATTGTCAATTTCTTCACCACTCAGAATTCCACAAACTGATTAGTGTCCACCACTCTAGATTCATACCAGATCTAATAGCCTGTAGATCTGGTACATCAGAGGCAGCAATAAACATACCAATCTTTTTAATACTACACTCAGCTCAAGAACATCCACTTTAGAATATTTCACCCTTCATCCAGAAGGGTTTCGCAAGGTTGGCAGAATCCTCAAAATCAGTGAGTAAACTCTGTTCAGGGGCATTTTCATGGAAACAGTAATACAGACATGATCAGAGCATCTCCTTTGTGCATATAGCCTTCAGGGAATCTAGTGCCAATATCTAGTGGTGAATCCTCCTATGCTGAGAAGGCAACTGTAAAAAAAAAGGGTAGGGACCTTTATGTGTATGTTGGCCCTACCTCTCTTACGCCACTGGTATATATATATATATCCCAAAGCCTGGAAACTGGCCCACATTCAACCCATTCCTAAAAAAGGGTGATAAATCACTACCATATAACTACCACCCTATCTCACTCACTTCAGTCCTATCTAAAGTGATGGAGAAAACTATAAACTCTTAACTCCTATTCTACCCCAAAGGTACCCAATTATTAAGCAATCAACAGGAGATCTACTCTCATACATCACCTATCGCTGGACAAATGCCATGGAGAAATTCGGCAAATCCCAAGTAGTTGCACTTGATATCTCTAAAGCCTTTGACCGGGTCTGGCAAAGGCTTACTAAGCAAACTTACATCATTTGGACTGTCTCAGGACTTCTGCAGATGGATTCCAGCTTCCTGTCTGGACGAATACTGTGTGATGGTAGATGGCTCCCTATCCTCTCACCATCCAACTAATGCTGGGGTCCCACAAGGTTCAGTTCTCTCACCGACCCTCTTCCTTCTATATATATATATCAATGACCTACTTCAGTTGATCTCTAGCCCAATACACAGTTTTGCAGACGACAGCAAATTACACTCCTACCTCTCATTTGACAAACCCTACTCTACGCAACTCACTTCGACCCACAGAACATCAACCACCATTGCCCTTAATTCTGATCTCCAAGCCATCCTCCAATGGGGCTCAGATAACCTCTTCAATGCTAGTAAATCCCAGTTCTGTCTTATTTCTCACAAAAAAGAACCATTTTCTCCAACATTGTTTTTGATAACACTCAAATTCCCAGACAAGATGAGATTTCTCTTCTCAGAATTATCCTGACATCAAGACTCTCCTGGCATAAACACATCACAACCATTGCATCCTCGGCTTCCAAAAAACTAAGTTTTCTTTTTTGCTCAAGATGCTACTTCATCTCTAAACAGCTGTTAACATTATACAAATCGCAAATCTGCCCAGCTATCAAATACTGTCTCACATTTGGAGTGGAGCTCCTAAAAGCTCCCTCAAAATGCTTGACTCAACACTGAGGAGAGCAATTAGACTGATAAATGACCCATCTCTCACCAACTCGCTCCCTTCACTTTCACATAGACGCTTGGTCTCTGCGACTTGTATATTCTATAAATATTTCCATGGAAAATGTTCATCTGAAACAGCATCAATAATTCCTCCACTCTGTACTAAGCCCATTGAAACACGTACAGCTGCTGCCCAACATTCTTTCACAGAACAAGTTTCTTTTCCTCCTCCTTCATCCCTGCTACTCCTGTACTGTGGAATAGTCTTCCCCTGATGTATTTCTCAAGAAATACAACATACAAGTTTTTAAATCAAATGTAAACAAGTTTCTCTTTTCCCAACCCACTACCCATATACGGTACTAATGTACTATAGGTTGACAGCCAACTTCTCATATATGGGCCCAAACATTAAAAAAAAAAGGGGGGGGGGAGTACCAATTGTAATTGCTATCCACAAAACATTGAATTATTCTTGAGGAGTAATATCAGAGTGCAACCTCCTTGATTTTCCAGATCAAGAGATCTGCTCTGAATTGAAAGACTAAGGAGTGGCAGCCATAAGGAAAATCCTCATGTAGGGATGGGCACCTGCTTTCTACCTGGAATATCATCCTTGCTCCCAACACACCTAACTCACCATCTATCAAAGCAGGCAATCTAAACTGCCCAGTTAGACTACATTCTGAACC